>NC_133327.1:571569042-571869042 GCF_042186555.1 Aquarana catesbeiana
TCTCCTTTTATCCTCTGCTGCTATCCTCTTTCTGTTGATACCTATATTACCCTTTAAATAGGTCCTCTTTATAGTTCAATAGGAGTAATAGAGGCCCACATGGTTGGCTATATGAAGAGGATAACCCTTTGATAAACATTTCACATAAATACTGGAATTGCACCACCACTATGTAAGTTCAGAAGGACAACTAAAGAGTATATAACCCAATTCCCTCTAAACATGCATGAACCGCACAGCAACAATTTAATGCAAAGAAAATTTATAAGAGCATACAGTACTTATTTATTATATAGCCGACAATACAATTTGAAAAGTACAAAATTATCCAAATTAAAAAATTATATGTAGCACTCCTCTTGCATGGGGGAGAGAAGTGGACTGACCTCCAACAGGGAGAAGGCTAACATTTACCTCAGGGTAAATCCATGGCCACAGTGGAGAGTGTTGAATGACAAGGAAGGGTGGCAGTCACTTTAGTCTTTTGTAGTTTTATTGTTCCAGCTTCATGGGGAAAGAGGGTAAGGTTAGGCCCCCTAGTAGCAACCAGGGTTTCCAGGCTCCAACAATCAGAGATAGGGACAGGATTCTCTGAGAGCAGACATACCAGTTCTCCAGCAGACATCCTTCAGGCTCTTCTCGTATACTGTTCTCAACCAGGCATGGCAGCTTGAATGATTCTGTGCTAGACCCCATAGGACTCAGGCCTACACAGCACAACACTGCACACGTTTTCCCCAGGCCACAGCCTGGGGGAGAGAGATCTCATCAGGCCACTGCCCAAGCTTTTATAGCCTTCCCCAGCATGCACCACTTTAAAAAAGTACTAGTGGGAGCCAGAGAGGACACAAATTCTTAATAGCACAATATTCAATTGTCACATAGCTCTAAGTGCCAGTGACATCCAATAGCAACAATAGGGTACTGCAGCACTTCTAAAACATGGGGAAGAGGCCAAATGAGCAACTAGTAATTGCCCCAGATAAACTACTACCTACGAAAAGTACATTTAGACACCTACTAAATAATTGGGCGGCTACAAATACAGGTACTCCTCACTTAACGACCAGGTTCTGTTCCAACGACCAGGTCGTTAAACGAATTTGTTGTTAAACAAGGAATCACAAGTAATCAATATTTTAAGCATTCTTAATGACTGCACTGTACTGTATTGGGATAAAAAGGTCTAAACACAAAACTCCAGCTCAATAACGTTTTCCGGCACAGTCCATGGCTTCCCTATTCAGGTGATCACCACTGAAGAAACCCTCAATCAACATCCTACAGATATAAAGCCTACTGGTTTGTAAACTCGGGTTGTTGGTTGGTTAGCCATTCTACACGGAGGGAGATCTTAGATAATATACCCGGATCCAGCTTCATGCTCAATATCCATAGTGGTATCCAGAGGAATGTCTCCACTGTCTAGCAGCCCTACCTGGATGCTGTTCTGAGATGTGCTTATTTATGCCTCCTATCTGGTAAGCGCACATACTTGGTGGTGGAGGTTCACTGTGTATGGTGTGCTCGTTTTCCATTTTTCACTGGAATCTCACAGAGAACTGCTAGGGGACTTCTCCTGTTTTTTCTACACTAATGAACTTTGCTACTATTTTTGCAATATCGATTTGAGATCATTGATTTACATGTGTGTGTTCATTGCATATACTGTTTCTTCACATTTCACTATATAGCGCAGTTTTTGTTTTTTTTTCTTTTTAGTGCTGTAACAAGGTCCCGCCCCCTAGACCTTCTCGTGTGATAGGCGGAACACTGTTTCAATTTACTACCACACGAGATGGTCTAGGTGGGTGGGACCTTATAACAGCGCCGCCAACAACACACACAGACCCAGCTCCGTGAGACACAGCGCCACAGATCAAAGCAACCCCAGGGCAGACGGCCTACCGGGAAATTTACCGGTATCCAGGTAGGCCAGTCCTGCCCTGCCAACATGACTGCTCACCAGTGCACAAAGCAAGGTTCATAAAGACATGGATGAACGAGTTTGGAGTGGAGGGACTTGACTGGGCTGCACAGAGTCCTGACCTCAACCCGATAGAATACCTTTGGGATGAATTAGCGCAGAGACTGCGAGCCAGACCTTCTCGTCCAACATCAGTGCTTGACCTCACAAATGCGCTCCTTAACCACTTCAATACCAGGCACTTAGACACCTTCCCGCCCAGGCCAATTTTCAGCTTTTAGCGCTGTCGCAATTTGAATGACAATTGCGCGGTCATGCTACATTTTGTTCCCACAAATAGAGCTTTCTTTTGGTGGTATTTGATCACGTCTGCGGTTTTTATTTTTTGCACAACAAATAAAAAAAGACAGAAAATTTTGAAAAAAAAAAGTTTATTTTCTTCTTCAATGACGGGCACTGATATGGCTGCACTGACGGGCACTGATATGGCTGCACTGACCAGGGGCGGATCCAGGGGGGAGGCAACGGGTCAATTGCCCCCCCCTGAAAATATCACCGACTGCAGTCCCAACTGAGTCTCTCTCTCTCACATCAGTATAATTAGCCGATCAGCGGCGCTGAGAGAGAGACTGTGTGTTGTGTGATTACCTCGTGCTGAACCTGGAGAAGATAGAGGGAGGAGCTGTGTGGAGCTGCGCCGCTGGCTAGTGTTCCCTGCACTGGTTGCTAACGCCTGGGCTGCCTGGCGTGTAGCAACCAGTGACGTCAGTCACATCAGAGGCTGGAGCCGCTGCTGTGGAGGAGGAGAGACCCAGCATTCATAGTGGAGCCTTCTTCGTTCTCCGCCCCTGCATGAAAGTGTTGGCTCCTCCCACCTCCTCCCTCCATCTTCTCCACAGCACGGCGTGAACACAGGAAGAAGCAGTGACTGTGTGTCACTGTCATCTGATGCTGCCGGCTGCACCTGCTAATGGATCCTGCTAATCTCCACTGCTCCTGCATGGGAGCCCCCCCCCCCACCAGAGCACCGAAATAATTTTTAAAAGTGAGTAAAAGAATTAATGAATGTGCAAAATCTTGTGTGCCATACTGCCATTATTTATGGAAAGCAAATTCTGCCCTTTTAGTCTTGTTCAATCTAAACCCCTTCAGCTCCGGAAAGTTTTACCCCCCCCCATGAACAGGCCATTTTTTGCGATACTGCGTTGCATTACTGTAACTGACTGACAATTGCGCAGTCATGCAACACTGTACCCAAGTAAAATTGATGCCTTTTCTTTTCCACTAATAGCACTTTCTTTTGGTGATATTTTATATTTTATGATATAAGCAAACCAACAATTTTGAAAAGAAAACAATATTTTTAAAATTTTTGCTATTAAAAAAAGTCTTCCTCAATTTAGGACAATATGTATTCTGCTACATATGTTTGGTAACAAAATCCCAATAAATGTATATTTGCACAAAAGTTATCGCATCTACAAAATAGGGGATAGATTTACGGACAGATCGGGCACCTATCTGACACTTTTAGGGGACCAGTGACACTAATACAGTGATCAATGCTAAAAATATGCACTGTCACTGTACTAATGACACTGGCTGGGAAGGGTTAACATCAGGGGTGATCAAAAGGTTAACTGTGTCCCTAGGGGGTGCTTGCTAACTGTGTGGGGATGGACTCACTGGATGAACAGAGTGATCCGTGTTCCTGGTTAGCAGGAACACAAGATCACTCTGTTCATCTCTGACAGAATGGCGATCTGCCTTGTTTACAACAGCAGACCACTGTTCTGTCTCTGTGGGGAGCGATTGCAGGTGGCCGGCAGATATCACTTCTGCTGGACTTGCTGATTGGCTCCCCCTCTTGCCAATTAGCACGCGTGCCTTTGCCGGCTATTGCACAAAATTGTGTACAGGTACACCTTATTTTCTGGCAGTGCCCCTCCCGAGACTAGACTCTGGATCCACCCCTGGCACTGACGGGCACTGATACGGCGGCACTGATGGGCACCAATGAGGTGGCACCAATGGGGTGGCACTGAGGAGGCGGCATTGACGGGCACTGATGATGAGCACTGATAGGCGGCACTGATAGGTGACACTGTTGGGCACTGATAGGTGGCACTGGTATGCGGCACTGATGGGCACTCATAGGCGGCATTGATTGGTACATATGGGTGGCACTGTTGGGTACTTATGGGTGGCACTGATAGGTGGCACTGATGGGCACAGATGGGCACTGACAGGTGGCACCGATGGGCAATGACAGGTGGCACTGATGACACTGATTGGTGGCACTGATAAAACTTATTGGTGGCATTGCTGGGCATAACTGAAACATAATGGTGCCAATCAGTGCCAATTTGTGGGCACTGATTGGCACAGATTGGGCACATTTGGCACATGTGGATGGCCATGGGGTACATACCTGGCCATCCACATGTTGCCCCTTCCCTGGTGGTCCTAGTGGCGATCCCTGGTGGTCCAGTGTGGTGATCTGAGGGGGGGCATCGCTGATAAACAATCAGCGCAGACCCTCCCTGTCAGGAGAGCCGCCGATTGGCTCTCCTCTACTCGCGTCTGTCAGACGCGAGTGAGGAAAAGCCGATCAACGGCTCTTCCTATTGACATCGTGATCACGGCTAATCAGGCTGACACACCGCTCCACCGATCGCCGCGATGCACGCCCCCGCGGGAGCGTGGCGGCATGTTATCCTGCTGGACGTCATATGACGCCCAGTCAGGATAACGGAACCACCGCCCGGCCGTCATCTGCTATGGGCCTGGCGGGAAGTGGTTAAAGAATGGACAAACATTCCCATAGACACACTCCTAAACCTTGTGGGCAGCCTTCCCAGAAGAGTTGAAGCTGTTATAGCTGCAAAGGATGTGCCAACTCAATATTGAACCCTACGGACTAAGACTGGGATGCCATTAAAGTTCATGTTCGTGTAAAGGCAGATGTCCCAATATTTTTGACAATATAGTGTATCTGCATCTGTAGCTCTAAAAGTTATATATGAGAGCCAGTAACTCTGATACAGTGTATGAGATTGGAGTTAAAGTGGTTGTAAAAGCTTTGACAAATTTAATGGTTTATCTAGGCAAAAAACTCAGTAATCTGCAAAAAATAATCAGCTATTATCCTTAATTATTTTGACTTTATTAATGTTATCAAATGGGGAAATCTGATTGGTTGTTTGGTGGGTTCATTTTTTTTTAAATAACATAATTTCTCTTCATATTGCCATATAGAAGCCTGTATACAGGATGTGAAAAGGCAGTGGTTACAAAGGCACTTCAGATCTAAGTGATATATTGAAGTATTCTGACATTTTATAAACAAAAACTTCAACTGTCAGAAAGTCATCTCGAAAATGCCAGCTTACCCAGGGAATTGTGTTAATTTGACATTCATTCAAATATATCAGGCCTATGACACATTCTAAAAGCTTTCAGCAACAATGAAGCATTGCACACAAAATAACATAAATAGACATAGATTCAGTCCTTAAAACATCCATGAAAGGCTTTAACCACTTGCCGCCCAAGCCAATTCTGACACTTCTCACATTCTTGTAAAAATCTTTTTTTTTTCACTCGATAATTACTTAGAAACCCCAAACATTATATATTTTCTGAAAGCAAGGGCCCAGGAGAAAAAAAAAGGGTTGTTGCAATGTTGCAATTTTTTGTGTCACGCGATATTTGTGCAGTGGTTTTTCAAATGCAGATTTTTTGGAAAAAATACACTTTATTGAATTTCAATGCACAAAAACATAATATACTACCCAATCAGTTGGTAAAATATAAAGGATGAGGTTACACCAAGTACAGAGAATGGTATTTAAAAATCTTCATAGGTAATATTTTAAAAGCCTTTACGAATTACCAGTTTAGAGTTACACAGGAGGTTTGGTGCTACAATTATTGCACTCGCTATTAGTGGCAAATGCAATACCTTACATGTTTGGTGCAATCGCCGTTCACATACAGTGAGGGAAAAAAGTATTTGATCCCCTGCTGATTTTGTACATTTGCCCACTGACAAAGAAATGATCAGTCTATAATTTTAATGGTGGGTTTATTTTAACAGTGAGACAGAATAACAACAAAAATATCCAGAAAAACGCATTTCAAAAAAGTTATAAATTGATCTGCATTTTATTGAGTGAAATAAGTATTTGATCCCCTATCAATCAGCAGGATTTCTGTTTTCCAGGTGTCTTCTATACAGGTAAGGAGCTGAGATTAGGAGCACTCTCTTAAGGCTCGGTTCACACCTATGCGAATTGGATGCGGCTTACACTGCATCCAATTCACAGAACATTTTAAAATCTATTAGTTTGAATGAATCTGGTCCACATATGTGCGTTGCATTCGCACTCCGCATTGTCCAAAAAAAGTGTGCATTTTCTAGGTATTGCGGTGCTAATTGCAGGCAAATTATTAAACAGGTTTTATATAGCGCCAACAGTTTGCGCAGTGCTTAACAAAATAAAGGCAGACATTACAGTTATATTACAATTTGGTACAAGAGGAATCAGAGGGCCCTGCTCATTATAATCGTCTATGGGAACGCATCAGATTTGCAGATGTGTTCCGTCCCGAACACAAATTCTCTCCCCCTCCTCACTACACCTCCCCCCTCTCCCAGGTCAGCTGATTTGCAGCTACAATGGAGAGGAACCTGCTGAACAGCTGCTTTTTTTCTTCGCAGAGAAACCGGAGCTGGAATCCGCACCGCACATGTGTGAACCCAGCTTGAAGGAAATGCTCCTAATCTCAGCTTGTTACCTGTATGAAAGACACCTGTCCACAGAAGCAATCAATCAGATTCCAATCTCCAATAAGGATGGGCTCGGGCGTGTTCGCACACTCAACGTGCAGAGCCCGCAAAGGAGTCGGCACTGCGTTACGCTAATCACAGGCAGTGAGACATTTCCCGATCTCTGCAGCCGCACATCGGGAAAATGTCTCACTGCCTGTGATTAGAGCTGTGCAGTGCCGACTTCCTGGCAGGCTCTGCACGTGGAGTGTGCGAACACGCGCGAGCCCATCCTTACTCTCCACCATGGCCAAGACCAAAGATCTGTCCAAGGATGTCAGGGACAAGATTATAGACCTACACAAGGCTGGAATGGGCTACAAGACCATCGCCAAGCAGCTTGGCAAGAGGGTGACAACAGTCGGTGTGATTATTCTTATGGACTATTATTATTAATGGAAGAAAGCAAAATAACTGTCCACATCTCCTGTCACCAGATGCAGCGTGTCACTTGCCACTGTCACCTGTCACCAGATGCAGCGTGTCACTTGCCACTGTCACCAGATGTAGCGTGTCACTTGCCATTGTTGCCTGGCACCAGATGCAGCTTGTTACTTGCCACTGTCACCTGCCACTAGATGTGGATTGTCACTTGCCATGTCGCCTGCCACCAGATGTGGATTGTCACTTGCCACCTGATGTGGATTGTCACTTGCCACGTCACCTGCCACCAAATGTGGATTGTCACTTGCCATGTTACCTACCACCGTTTGCAGATTGCCGTGTCACCTGCCACCATTTGCAGATTGCCGTGTCACCTGCCACCATTTGCAGATTGTCACTTGGCACGTCACCTGCCACCATTTGCATATTGTTACTTGCCACGTCACCTGCCACCATTTGCAGATTGCCACGTCACCTGCCATCATTTGCAGATTGTCACTTGCCACGTCACCTGCCACCTGATGTGGATTGTTACTTGCCATGTCACCTGCCACCAGATGTGGATTGTCACTTGCCAACTGATGTGGATTGTTACTTGCCATGCCAGCCAGTGCCACCAAATGTGCACTGGCAGCACTGGTCGATTTAGTGAGGGCAGGAGAGTGGTGATGTGGGGCGAGCAGTGAGAGATAATGTCATCTCGCTGCCTCCCCCACTGCACCTCCGACATTGAAGAGGCCCGCGCTCTGAGGGCGGAAGAGCGCTGATGAGTGGCAGGCATTCAGAGATGATGTCATCTCTGCTCCCCGCCGCACCACGCTCCCACATTGAAGAGGCCCGGCTGTGAGGGCGGAAGAGCGGTGATGTGGATTGGGCAGAGAGAGATGATGTCGTCTAGGGCTTCAGTTTTGCCTACCATTAGCGGGAAAGCCTCCAATTTACTGCATGAAGATGACCAGGAGAAGCACGTCTGCAACCCAGTCCCAGATGGACTCCTCTACACAGCTAAGCAGGAACAAACCAGCGATGTTCCGCACTCAGCAAGCCGACTCCCAGGCTGCATCACAAGCCTTGGATCACAGTGCAGCCTGCCACGGCGGCTTCGCCCGGGGTATCTATGGCAGGTATGTGTAATAACCCACAGTCTCCTCTCCTAAGCCTAGCCGACCTTCAACAGGTGGCCATGAACATAAAAAACACCCTGTCTGCAGCAATATCAGACTTAAAAACAGATCTCAGGGCGGTTGCATCTCGCCTGGATCACGTGGAGTCGGCGGCCATGACATGGTGCGGCTATCCAGCAAGTCCAAAAGGCCACAAGTGTACATGCCCAACACCTTATAGACATGCATCGACACATGGAAGATTTAGATAACAGAGGTTGCAGGCGCAATGTATGTATAAGAGGAATTCCAGAGTCGGTGGAAGGTCCACAATTACAACCAGTGATCTGGGCCATCTTCAACACACTGCTGGGGAGGCCGCCTGATACACCTGTTGACATGGAAAGATGCCATAGAGGGCTCAGACCTAGGGGACGAGACACCAACCCACCAAGAGACGCTGTGTGTTGTCTGGTAAATTTTCCACAAAAAGTGGACATTTTACATTCAGCGTGGAATCATGGTCACTTGGAACATGAGGGAGCATGTATACAGATCTTTCAAGATCTCTCTGCCATTACTCTTCAGCATAGGAGAGACCTACGGCCTCTTCTAAATGTACTGTGGAGCAAGCATATCACCTACCGGAAATCTCCCTTCTGCCTACAAGCGACGGCTGATAATCGCACTGCCTTGCTAAAGGTGCCTGTAGATTTTAAACCATTCTGTGACACCCTTGGCATCCCAGCGGGTAATGTTCCAGATTGGTACAGTGCATTTCTGCAACCTGAACCTTGGATTCCAACCCAGCCCGAAGATACTCCTCAATCGCAACAGAACAGGCAGAGGCGCCGGAGGCCCTCATCCAAATCTCCATTGAGGATTCGTGGAGACATGGATATAGATGAAAGCCCCCGGGTATCTCCTTCGTCCGTTCGGCGCAAGACAGACCATCGGATGTAAAGTTGACTAAGTGGTGAGCTGACCTCCACATCATTTTCCTCTATGGCTCTAATTCCTGGAAATCTCTATGCCTACTATCACTGATTGTAATGCTGTTCCTGAGAACTAACCCGTGGATAACTTTTGGGATGTGCTTACTTGCACATGGAAATTATACATGATCACCTGATTGTGTAGCTCATGTCATTCTGCTCTGGATAATTAGATCATCCCCCCCAGGCTCAAGGAGGTCTATCTCTCATACCAACTTAAAGTAGCAGTAGAGCCTAATCTTTTCAAAAGTATTGTCTTTATCTGGCTTTCTGATACTGGGCAAAGCTATGCCTTCAACTTTATGTCACTTGAAAAGGGGGGTTTGCTTTATACAAGGCCACAGTTGGGCCTGCAGGAGGGGTTCTTCCTCCGTACCCGCCTTGTTCTGATACACTGAGACACATGACAACTACTGGGCAGTTACTATGAGATGAACTGACTTTGTGCATCTTTTCTAAATTTGCCTTTTAAAATGACTGAGTCACTGTTCATTCACACACAGAACAACCAAAGTGGGGTGTGGTACGGTATTGACCGCAGTACTTATTACTTTATTATTATTTATCATTATTACGTGCCTTATTCTCAGGCATTTGGCCTCTTTGGCTTATATATTTAGGTGCTAAGGTCTTAGGGGGAAAAATATATTGGCTTTTAGCTGAACCAACTGGGCTCCTGGGAAGACTGTGCAGACAAAGTCCTTTGTTCTTTTGTTTTTTATCCAACTGTTATGGTCAATGATCCGGACAACCCTACGCTGTACGTTGATGTCTAGATATGTATACTTGTTTTAAGTAGTGTGAGTTCACGTGTTAATATATCTGCAATTTTGGTACCTGTGTCGGCTGAGGAGGTAGGGTTTGTGATTGGGCTGTGGATGGGGGCATCTATCTTCTGGTACTATACCCTGTTGGTTGGTATAGGGAGATGGATAACTCTATCGAGCAGCAAAGCTGACAATTGCAGCTAGTGGCCTTCTTCCTCAGGTGATTTCTTGATCCATGCTGGTTTTCTTCTAACTCCTGAGATGGAGGGAGTCAGGCGGAGGCTTACTCCCTTACTGGGGGTGGGCCTGGTATGTATCTCTCTATCTTCTGTAGCTGAGGCTACTTTCCCTTCTGGTTGAGCTTAAACATGAAGTATCTGGATGATTAAGGGTATAGAAGTACTTTGGTGTTAGACTTCTTCCTCACCTCAGAGAGGCAGGTTTCCCCTTGAAACTTACCTTCTCCTTTTTCCTTTTCCCTCGCCCCCAAATCTTCCCTATTAGGTGATTTTGCAGGTCTGAAACCACCTCCGGTATATTTGTGCAACATCCACCTTTGGGGGGTCCCTCCCCTACGGATAGTGTATCCCTACCTGCTGTTTAGAGATTTACCACTGCTTCCCCCCCCCCCCTTTTTTTTCTTTTCTCTTCCTTATCTCCTCGGCCCTCTCGGTCTATAATTTGCCGACAACAGCCACAAATAAATGCACCCTTTAATCATGGCATCGATGATGACTGACTTGGCTCCTCTCTCCCTCAAGGTGTATTTCCTAAACGCTAAAGGCCTTAAAACCCCAGAAAAGCATAGCAGTATTCTTGCTGAAGCATGCCGCCACAAAGCTCAAATTCTCTTTTTGCAAAAAACGAATTCCAAATCAGATTCAATCCACCGTTTATCTAACAGTCGCTTTTCTGTGGTCTAATACGCGACCTGTGCTGACTCCAAAACCAAGGGAGTTTCGATTTTGATCTCCAAATCATTTCTCCTTAATGATCAACTGCTAGACCCGGAGAGTAGATTTTTCTTTTTCAAAGGTGTTTGGAAAAATAGACAGGTAACCTTAGCAAATGTGTACTGTCCCAATTCCAAACAGATAGCCTTTGTGAGAGAAGTCCTCCTGAAACTTGCGACCTTTTAGGCAGGTCTCTTGATTCTAGGGGGAGACTTCAATATGGCTCTGAATCCACCTCTTGATACCTCTACAGGTATTTCCTCACTCCCCTTTTCTGCCCTACTTTAAATAAAGCTTCAGTTGGCCTTTCTCATGCTCCATGATACTTGGAGAACTCTCAACCCATGAGAGAAAGACTACACTTTCTTCTCATCTCCACATAACCGCTACTCGAGATTAGATTACCCTTTCATAGGCCAATCTGACTTGTCCTACCTTCATGATGCTACCATAGAGATAATGGTACTATCTGACCATCATCCAGTCACATTGACTCTACTATTCCCTCAGAGTGAAGTGTCTACTAAGATCTGGAGAATGGATGCTTCCCTTCTTACAGACCTGGGCGATGTAACTACCATTAGACGAGAAATAAGTGACTACTTCTGCAACAATGATACACCAGATGTCTCTCCCGTGACTCAATGGGAGGGTCATTAGTGAGAGGCCATCTATTTGCTATAGCGGCTAGGAAGAAAAAGGAACATCAGAAGTTGGTAAGGAAACTGTCCGATAAGATAACTAAGCTGGAAGCTCAACACAAGGGTACACTTTTGTTGGAAGAACTATTCGCGAGAGCATGGCGACACCAGGTCTTATTTTAAAAATTGTTCTATGAACAGGACAATAAGCCCGGCAGGCTCTTGCCCAGATTCACAACACGCACCAATGGGAGGGTTTTCAGGGGTAAAAGAGGTTTTTCATTGGTAATAAGGACTATTTTTCTTGCCTGTGCTAACCTGAAGTATGTGCTTGTTGTACTTTTATAAAATTAAATAAAGAATTAAAAAATAAAAAAAAACAGGCAGGACTGATGAGCAGGATATCATCAACAGCTGAGTAACTGTGGAGAGATAGGAGCTGGCAATTAGCCGACAGCTGAGCAGCCAGCTCAGAGAAGGAAGGGCTGAGCCCAGCCCTGACACCTTGTGCCCTGTCTACAGAAGACTAAAAAGCATTAGAAGCCCCTCTGTCATTAGAGGAATGGGAGGTGGCACTGAAGGCCACAAAGCCAGGCAAACGTCCGGGACCAGATGGTTGTCCGGCACAATACTGTAAAAGTTTTGCAGATCTTCTTGCCCCAGGCTTTCTTAAGGCCTTCAACACCTTATCTACTAACTCCTGCACCTCTGAAACCCTGTTTGAAGCACACATTTCAGTAATACCTAAAAAAGAAATAAAGACCCCACTTATGTTGCTAACTACAGGCTGATATCCCTTTTGAACATAGATGTGAAACTATTTTCAAAGATTTTGGCAACCTGACTAGCTTACCATTTACTGGTTTGGGTTAGTCTGGATCAAGTAGGATTTGTCCCAGGCAGAGAAGCCAGGGACAACACTACAAAAGCTTTGAACTTGCACCACTGGCTTACCTCCACTCATCGAGGGTTTCTTTTTGACAAAGGATGCGGAGAAGGCGTTTGACCGAGTGGCCTGGGACTATATGGAGGCCGTATTGGGAGCTTTTGGCATTGAAGCCTGTATGCGTGCTTTAATTTGCTCCTTATATGCCAATCCAAGAGCCAAGGTAAGGGTAAATGGTCACTTGTCGAGCGCCTTCTTTATACATAATGGGACCAGACAGGGCTGTACCCTTTCCCTCCTGCTTTATATTCTCACGTTGGTGCCCCTGCTTCGATGTATTTGGGCTAACTTGAGTATAAAGGGAATTGAGGTTCACAATAAAGAGTACAAGATTGCTGCTTTCTCAGATGACGTTTTACTCTTTCTTTCAACGCCACTGACATCCTTTTCTAATCTTATGCCAGTCCTGGCTCAGTTCAAGCTTATCTTAAATGTAAAAATCAACCATTCAATATCTTTTGCACTGAATGTTTCCTTGCCAACTGAACCAGTAAAGCAATGCCAGGCCAGTTTTCCTTTTCAATGGAAAACGGATGCCATCACCTATTTGGGTATACAACTTCCTGCTAAACTGGCAGATCTATATGACAAAAACTTTTTGTCGGAATTGAAAAATATACAAGATCTTCAAAGATGGGATGTGCCCATCATCTCCTGGTTTAGGTGGGCTTCTATCCTAAAGATGCCACGCTTGTTGTACAAAGTGCAGACTCTTCCAATTCGCTTACCGCCTTCTTTCTTTACAAACTACAAGAAGATGTGTAGGACTTTCTTAAGGGGGAGGAGGTCTGCGTGCATTGGATGGGCAAAATTAGTCTTACCAAAGTCTAGTGGTGGAATTGGCTTCCCCAATCTCTAACGCTATTATTGGGCAGTCCAT
Source organism: Aquarana catesbeiana (assembly GCF_042186555.1). Taxonomy (NCBI): domain Eukaryota; kingdom Metazoa; phylum Chordata; class Amphibia; order Anura; family Ranidae; genus Aquarana; species Aquarana catesbeiana. The sequence continues at coordinate 571,582,470 of NC_133327.1, forward strand.
TTATCCAGTGGTAGACTGGAAGATACATGCTCGATATAAAGGATGGGTAAACTTTGAACGCTTAATCTCAGGTTCGGAATTGGGCTCTGTGCCTTGATTCCCCAAGGAACATGTGCCACAGTAGACATGTGCAATCCGTTTTGTAACAAATCGAAATTTGGCTGACTTTTGCATCTTTCGGACATTCGGATGCATCCGAATGTCCGAAGAAAAAAATAATGAATTTCCACTAATACGAAACAAATTATAGCAGATATAACGAATTAATTCAACATGATTCGATAATTCTTTAAAGATCTAATGAAACAAAAGGTCAACTCAAAGTAAATCTTACAGTTCAATCAGCTGATTAATTTTGTGCTGGGTTACTGGCAAAGTGCGTTCCTGAGAACTGAGTGAGAAGGGTGTTGTATTGTATTTGAGCAGAGGAGAAGAGATATTGTCATTGTGTGTGTTAATAGATTCAATAAACAAAGGGCATTCCAAACTACGAATCATTATTATGAATATATATACATACATAAATATCGAATCAAATTGATATAAATACAAAATTAATCCATTCAGTATAATGAATATCGACACTCTACAGAAATAACAAATTATCTGAAATCGAATTAACGTAACATAACAAATATAACAGAACGAAGTTATGTATTTTATGCATGAAAACGAAACTAAACTAAACAAAATTTTCCAATGTGCACAAGTTTATGCCACAGACACTTGATTCACATCCTCTTTTGGGGCTACCTTGTATGCCTTTGACAGAGTATGCAAATTTTATACACTCTCGACTTGGGCAAGCCCGATCACCCCTGTTAGAGGTAACCCAGCCTTCCCTCTGAGAATGGCTAAGGCCTACTTGGCAGCGGAGTGGCCTTTTGTGGAGATGCAGGCAAAACATTTCTTTTGCAGAGGTAGATTCACGTGTCAGAGAGAACTTGCGGAACTTTCCAACACTGATTCTTTTCCTTTTTTGGTCCTACATCCATTTGAAGCATTACCTAGACAACCCAGACAACAGAGAATGCTACACTAAGGCCCCCCGTGGTTTCTGAATCTCTGTGTTCTAGCTCCGCCCTCAATGTTTGGGAAACCATATGCTTCTTTGCACTCTGAGCATGCGTTTTGGGAGTCCGCTATAGACACAGCGATAGAAGATGCCCATTGGGACCACATTCACTTATACATCCATAAAGGATCTTTAAATGTAAATACCCAAGAAAACGAATACAAACTCAAAACACCGTGGTATAGGACACCTGATCTGCTTCATAAATTTGTCCCGTCAGTCTCAGATTGTTTTTGGAGATGCAAAAAAGAGAAGGGAACTTTTCTCCACATATGGTGGACGTGCCCACTGATCCAGCGATATTGGCATAAGGTACATAAGGTACATGACACAATAGTACAGATCTCTTCACTTCCACTGGGGTTCTTGCCGGCTCATTATCTCCTTCATCACTCCAAAATATACAAAAAAAGATATTATAAATCGGTGGCCATGCATATAATCAATGCTGCTAGGCTTTGTGTACTGGTCCATTGGAGATCAGTATCCCCCCCTTCATTGAAGGACTGGGCTTTGCGTATTAATCATATAGTAGCGATGGAGGAGCTGATCTACACTACACAGGATAAAATATCCAGCTTCTCAGCTATATGTGAACCTTGGTTCAATTTTCGGGAACTCTCAGTCATACCATGACTTAATACAAGAAAGTACTTGAAATATGCTACTTGTTCCACAAACCTACCACGTCACGTCCAGAGGACGCTATGGGCCCAAATTACAACACATAGTTGTCAGAATTAGACGGAGAGGGTTGTTAGTGGTATTCCCACCCCCTCTTCGTGTTTTATATTTTCTATACTTCTTCCCCTTCCTCCCTACTCCCCCTCCCTCTTTTTGTATGGTTTGTTTTTGTCTTCCAATAAGTGAATTTATCATTGGCGGAGAATTTAGGACTGGGGGCTAGTTTGGTCAGCTGGCTCCTAGTTTTCACCCCGATCACGATCTGCTGATCAACCTGACTACTAATACTTTACAGTGCTTACCCCTGCAGAGAAGTTACTTTATAGTTATCCCGACAACAACCCTGAAGGTATAAGTTGCTACTAATGAGAATATTAAAGCCTCATTAAGGGATCACTGTAAGTTTCACATTATATTTATTAGAGGGCAGTTTAACCTTATGATGTACATTTGGTTTGTATTTTTCTTGCGCTATATACGAAATATGATGTATTTGGAAGCATTTTTGTTACATTTATTTGTAATGCTTGTAAAACCTTTGATAAAATGTTTATTTTTTATTTTTTTGCCACTTCAGTGAGTTTTTTGAGAGACTTAAATCAGCTCAGCTGTTCATGTGCGTCCCTTCTCATTTTCACATCATCATAGCTAATCATCATCAAAAATAGTAAGAAAAGGGTGCCATTACTTATTATCCCCCCAACCTAAATATCATTAAAAATATTTCTCTGTTATAGTAACTTTCTATTCCACTACCAGTAATTAAATTAACACTCCACCCCCCCCCCCCCCCCCCCCTGTGCACTATGTTTTTAAACCTCAATAGCTAGACTAGATTCTAATTTTTTCTGCGTAACTCCATGATTTTTTAAACTCACTCCAACATTTCCACTTGTCCTTTATCACCTCCCTATTTTCTTCTCGATTATACAACATCAGATCCATGATGTAAGTATCCTCCACAGCATTTATCCACTCCCATATCTGGGGGCTTTCTGTTACTAGCCAATTTTTAGGAATTAGCCTTTTTGCTGCATTTAATAAATGTGGAACCAAAGAGGCCTTATACTGTTTCACACCTCCTTCTGTGCCGTGGAAGAGCACTATCCATGGGTCCTCTGTTACCTCCATTTTAGTAATTTCTTTAATGTAGGCTAAAATCTTTTTCTAATACTTTCTAATGATCGGGCAATTCCACCAAAGGTGGGCCATAGTGCCCACTTCCCTACACCCCTGCTATCATTCTGCCGACTTATCTTCTTGATATTTGCTAATTCTGTCCGGTATTGCGTACCAGCTGGTTAAACATTTATAATTCATCTCTGCTGTTTTTATGTCAACTGCTGAACTATGGGCTAGGTCCAGGATTTTCCTAATAGTGCTTGTGTCTTTCTGTGTCCCCAATTCCCTTTCCCATTTTGTGATGAATGGGGGTACCTCTACTTCATCCTCTGTTAGTAGCATTTTATAGATCTTTGATATGGTATTTTTTGTATTATCTGAAATACACAGCCTTTCCAATACAGTCAGCTTGTCTCCTGATCTTATTGGCTGAGGTAGTTACTTCATGAAGTGTTCTAATTGCGCGTACCTCCATGCATCAATCACCTAAACTTCTGTGTTTTGTTTTAGCACTTGAAGTGCAACTATTTTTCCTTTTTTTATTATATCTCTAAGTTGAACCTTATCTTTTTTTATCCAGAAAAAGTGGAGAATGGAGGCGGGACTTTGTGTGAGGCATGTTGGTGAATAAGTCCACATTACAAAAAATGTTATGCTGGGATGTCTAAAGTGGATCCTGTATCCAGTGATGATACCCACAACATATATTGCAAGAAAATGGTATATACTTTAATACAAAAAGATCATAAAACCAAATACATACTAACAGGAATACATTTGGGCTACAATGAAGCATGTTGACATAAGTAGGTTTACAGACATAATTCGAATAGTGATTATACATGTACAGGACATGGTAAAATGGTATAATACATAGTACAGTGGATAAAAGTATGCATCAATAGATGTTAACTCTACGCGTTTCTTGGCTTGAAACCAATCGTCAGGAGTCTGATGCAGTGTAGCTGCATTGAAAAAATAACTATGTGTCAGTAGAAGTATGGGGAAAATGGACGCATAAAAATGCAAATTTATTTTAATATACTCACAAAAGATGCATGGGTGGATGATAACCCATACATTATGGTGCAATGTTGGTCCGGGTACACTGAATCTCCCCCGGGGTTGAGGCAGAGAGCACGCTCCAAAAGACCGTCAGCCCCGACCGGCAGGGTGGCCGGGGCATCTACAAGGGCCACCAAGCGGGGACAGATGACGAGGCCCAGGGAATGGGAAAACCACTGGGAATGAAAAGAGGAGATGTGAGTGTGAGTGACTTGAGTGAAAGGTGGGGAGTGAGTGTGGAAGGAAGGACAAGAGATAGGGCCCAAGGTGTGCATAAGTATGGAAATGTGATATAGCCCATCAGAGAAGGAAGAAGTGTGTGAGACCAAATGTGAGTGTACAAAACGGGAAGCCACTGCAGGTATCAGTGGAGAAGTGTGAAGGTGTACAGGGAGATTACCTGTGGTGAGACTGCCGGGCCAGGTGACGTGCCCCGAGGAGACATGGTGAGCGCTCGAGGTGCCCGGCCAGTGACGGCCGTTAAAAAGCCGAGGGCTAGGGGCGTGCTCACGCCAGTGTCATGGGTGGGCATAGTGACGCGACGGGGGGCGGGCAGCCAGGGACATCGTGCGGCTAGCTCCCAACCCCGCAGCGTCAAGGCCCTGGTAGATAAATCACCAAAAAAGCTCCGCCTACGGCAGCCGGAGGCGCCAGAGGCGGGACGTGGGAGTCATGACACCGATGCGTCGAGGCCAGGGCCCGCCCCCGTCAAAGGTGGGACGGGTGGCGGGTCATGGACTGGGCGCATCGCAACCCCGGGAAAGGACCAGATGGATCCCGGTACCGACTGCATCAAGAGAGTGGTAGAAAGATAATGTGAATGATCGAGGAGGATAACATGTAAATATTATTAGAAAAAGGAAAATAAAAGGAAAAAGCAAAAATAAAAAAATAATATAAAAAAAAAATTATAAACAAGCCTTATGAAGGCTAGTAATCTCTGCCCTGATTATCAGCAATGGTTGGCAGAGAAAGTGACATAATAGCCACAGAATCTTGCAATGAATAAAATCATTAAGCAAGAGAGTGTGGAGGTAATTAGCTATAGCCCTGAATATATATGTGGTATAACTAAGGGGAAAGCAGAAAAAAAGTAAAAAATGGGAGACACATTATGGGGGTAAAATAATGAATAAAACAAAAACAAAGAACAGCTTTAGCCCTGAATTGAATCAGTTTATATTGTCTGACTAAAGGGAAAACAAATAAACCCAATAAACATACATTATGGTGCAATGTTGGTCCGGGTACACTGAATCTCCCCCGGGGTTGAGGCAGAGAGCACGCTCCAAAAGACCGTCAGCCCCGACCGGCAGGGTGGCCGGGGCATCTACAAGGGCCACCAAGCGGGGACAGATGACGAGGCCCAGGGAATGGGAAAACCACTGGGAATGAAAAGACCAGCTCATACCTTCCAACTCCATTTACTTTTCTTACGCTACACCTACCAATTTCCCATCCTACCTACTCTTCATTCTGTCTTATCATTTATCCCTTAATTTTGTTTTGTCTTTGTCGTCTTCCCCTTTTCCTTGGTATCTTTCATGTTATAGAGACCTATGGTCCCCCTCTCGCTTACTGACTTACTTCAGTGCAAGAGTTACACTAACACAGCTATTGATACCGTTAGTATATCTAATTTTTTTCCTTTGCTTCCGTCATTCCCTTTTTTAGCTAAATTAATACTGATTCAATTCAGGGCTGAAAATCTGTGTCGTCATTGTTTTCCCTTTAGTCAGGCAAATACTGATTTAATTCAGGGCTAAAGTTGTTCCCCCTTTTTTTTTTGTTTTTTGTTTTTCTTTTTTTTTCTTTGTTTATTGGGTTTATTTGTTTTCCCTTTAGTCATACAATATAAACTGATTCAATTCAGGGCTAAAGCTGTTCTTTGTTTTTGTTTTATTCATTCTTTTACCCCCATAATGTGTCTCCCATTTTTTACTTTTTTACTTTTTTTCTGCTTTCCCCTTAGTTATACCACATATATATTCAGGGCTATAGCTAATTACCTCCACACTCTCTTGCTTAATGATTTTATTCATTGCAAGATTCTGTGGCTATTATGTCACTTTCTCTGCCAACCATTGCTGATAATCAGGGCAGAGATTACTAGCCTTCATAAGGCTTGTTTATAATTTTTTTTTTATATTATTTTTTTATTTTTGCTTTTTCCTTTTATTTTCCTTTTTCTAATAATATTTACATGTTATCCTCCTCGATCATTCACATTATCTTTCTACCACTCTCTTGATGCAGTCGGTACCGGGATCCATCTGGTCCTTTCCCGGGGTTGCGATGCGCCCAGTCCATGACCCGCCACCCGTCCCACCTTTGACGGGGGCGGGCCCTGGCCTCGACGCATCGGCGTCATGACTCCCACGTCCCGCCTCTGGCGCCTCCGGCTGCCGTAGGCGGAGCTTTTTTGGTGATTTATCTACCAGGGCCTTGACGCTGCGGGGTTGGGAGCTAGCCGCACGATGTCCCTGGCTGCCCGCCCCCCGTCGCGTCACTATGCCCGCCCATGACGCTGGCGTGAGCGCGCCCCTAGCCCTCGGCTTTTTAACGGCTGTCACTGGCCGGGCACCTCGAGCGCTCACCATGTCTCCTCGGGGCACGTCACCTGGCCCGGCAGTCTCACCACAGGTAATCTCCCTGTACACCTTCACACTTCTCCACTGATACCTGCAGTGGCTTCCCGTTTTGTACACTCACATTTGGTCTCACACACTTCTTCCTTCTCTGATGGGCTATATCACATTTTCATACTTATGCACACCTTGGGTCCTATCTCTTGTCCTTCCTTCCACACTCACTCCCCACCTTTCACTCAAGTCACTCACACTCACATCTCCTCTTTTCATTCCCAGTGGTTTTCCCATTCCCTGGGCCTCGTCATCTGTCCCCGCTTGGTGGCCCTTGTAGATGCCCCGGCCACCCTGCCGGTTGGGGCTGACGGTCTTTTGGAGCGTGCTCTCTGCCTCAACCCCGGGGGAGATTCAGTGTACCGGGACCAACATTGCACCATAATGTATGGGTTATCATCCACCCATGCATCTTTTGTGAGTATATTAAAATAAATTTGCATTTTTATGCGTCCATTTTCCCCATACTTCTACTGACACATAGTTATTTTTTCAATGCAGCTACACTGCATCAGACTCCTGACGATTGGTTTCAAGCCAAGAAACGCGTAAAGTTAACATCTATTGATGCATACTTTTATCCACTGTACTATGTATTATACCATTTTACCATGTCCTGTACATGTATAATCACTATTCGAATTATGTCTGTAAACCTACTTATGTCAACATGCTTCATTGTAGCCCAAATGTATTCCTGTTAGTATGTATTTGGTTTTATGATCTTTTTGTATTAAAGTATATACCATTTTCTTGCAATATATGTTGTGGGTATCATCACTGGATACAGGATCCACTTTAGACATCCCAGCATAACATTTTTTGTAATGTGGACTTATTCACCAACATGCCTCACACAAAGTCCCGCCTCCATTCTCCACTTTTTCTGTACCTTATGGGATGGAGGCATGTTGGTGCATTCATACTAAAATAAGTGGACAGGTCACAACCCCAATTTTTACATCTTTTTTTATCCAATTCCCTCCTATACTCATTTTTCCTGGTATAGCCCTCGGCTTTTTAACGGCTGTCACTGGCCGGGCACCTCGAGCGCTCACCATGTCTCCTCGGGGCACGTCACCTGGCCCGGCAGTCTCACCACAGGTAATCTCCCTGTACACCTTCACACTTCTCCACTGATACCTGCAGTGGCTTCCCGTTTTGTACACTCACATTTGGTCTCACACACTTCTTCCTTCTCTGATGGGCTATATCACATTTTCATACTTATGCACACCTTGGGTCCTATCTCTTGTCCTTCCTTCCACACTCACTCCCCACCTTTCACTCAAGTCACTCACACTCACATCTCCTCTTTTCATTCCCAGTGGTTTTCCCATTCCCTGGGCCTCGTCATCTGTCCCCGCTTGGTGGCCCTTGTAGATGCCCCGGCCACCCTGCCGGTTGGGGCTGACGGTCTTTTGGAGCGTGCTCTCTGCCTCAACCCCGGGGGAGATTCAGTGTACCGGGACCAACATTGCACCATAATGTATGGGTTATCATCCACCCATGCATCTTTTGTGAGTATATTAAAATAAATTTGCATTTTTATGCGTCCATTTTCCCCATACTTCTACTGACACATAGTTATTTTTTCAATGCAGCTACACTGCATCAGACTCCTGACGATTGGTTTCAAGCCAAGAAACGCGTAAAGTTAACATCTATTGATGCATACTTTTATCCACTGTACTATGTATTATACCATTTTACCATGTCCTGTACATGTATAATCACTATTCGAATTATGTCTGTAAACCTACTTATGTCAACATGCTTCATTGTAGCCCAAATGTATTCCTGTTAGTATGTATTTGGTTTTATGATCTTTTTGTATTAAAGTATATACCATTTTCTTGCAATATATGTTGTGGGTATCATCACTGGATACAGGATCCACTTTAGACATCCCAGCATAACATTTTTTGTAATGTGGACTTATTCACCAACATGCCTCACACAAAGTCCCGCCTCCATTCTCCACTTTTTCTGTACCTTATGGGATGGAGGCATGTTGGTGCATTCATACTAAAATAAGTGGACAGGTCACAACCCCAATTTTTACATCTTTTTTTATCCAATTCCCTCCTATACTCATTTTTCCTGGTGCAAAGTACTCATTTTTTTTTAATGCTATTAAAGGTGAATTATATATCTTGTTAAAGTGCTTATATGTTGTGTCCCAAATCTTTAAAACCACCCGTGTCAATAAGTGTGTATTTTCGTCTATCGTTGTAATGGGGGGGGGTTCCAGAGAATGGATCCCAAATGTGCCTTACTGTAAAATTTTTCTATATTTACCCATCTTTTTTCTTTGTTATCCCTTGCCCATTCTATCGCTCTTGATAGGATTATTGCTTTATAGTATTTTTGAATGTCAGGAACCGCCAATCCTCCTCTTTTTTTCTCCTGTTTTAATATCTTGAAAGAAACTCTCAACTTTTTGTTTTTCCATATGGTATTTGTTATTATTGATTTTAGCTTTCTAACATAGAACTGTGGTAGTCTTACTGGTAACATTTGGAGTTTGTATGTAATTTTTGGGAGAAGAATCATTTTTATGGCATTAATACGCCCCATCCATGATAATGGTCTATTCAGAAGCTTTTTCCCCTCACTTTTTATTTCATCTAGTAGGGATATATAGTTTATTTTGTATATCTTCTTCAGGGAGTTTGCTAATCTTATTCCCAGGTACTTTATCTCTTTCTTCCATACAAATTGAAATTCCTTTTTCAACTTCTCCTCTTCCAGCTTACTTAGATTTATGTTTAAGATTTCGGATTTCCCCATATTAATTTTGAAGTTTCCTATTTCACCATATTGTTTAAGAGTTTTAATCAAATTTGGCATTGTAATCCTGGGGTTACTTATATAAAAGAGCACATCATCTGCAAATGCGGCCAGTTTGTACTCTTCCTCTCCGACCTTAAACCCGTTAATCAGGGGCGTAACTACCACCATAGCGACCCATGCGGGCGCTATGGGGCCCGCAGCCGAGTGGGGCCCAGTGAGGATAAGAGCACTGCCGGCACAGTCTCCCAGCCAGGCGAAGAGAGAGGAAAGGAAGAGGCCAGCTGTCCGCATCAGTAGAGAGCTGAATTGCCCGATGTAAGAGCTTTCATTAGAACTTCCAGTGTTCCCGGGGCTCACATCACATAGCTCCACCTTTTGGCCCGGTGCCTTTGATAGACAGAACGCCGATCCAATGCGGGACATGTGACGTCATCAAAGGCGTTGGGCCATGAGGTGGGGCTATGTGACGATGAGCCCCGGGAAGACAGGAAATTCAAATGAAAGCTATTACAGCAGGCAATCCTGCTCTCTGCTGATCCGGGTGGCTTGCCTCTTCCTCTGCATAGGTGGGGCTGTATGGGGCACAGGCAGACCAGGCTGTATGGGGCACAGGCAGACCAGGCTGTATGGGGCACAGGCAGACCAGGCTGTATGGGGCACAGGTCACGCTGTATGGGGCACAGGTCATGCTGTATTGGGCACAGGTCACGCTGTATTGGGCACAGGTCATGCTGCATTGGGCACAGGTCACGCTGTATGTGGCACAGGTCACGCTGCATTGACACTAGGGCAGCTGTGGGGGGGGGCTGTTTGCAGGGGGGCCTCATACAACATTTTGCTATGGGGCCCTGCTATTTCTAGTTATGCCCCTGCCGTTAATATCTGGATTGTTTCGGATTGTTGCGAGGAGTGGTTCTAGGGATAAAACGAAGAGCAAAGGGGATAAGGGGCAGCCCTGTCTTGTCCCGTTTTTCATGTCGAAGGGGGCTGAAAGGGATCCATTGATCTTAATAGCTGCCCTTGGATGTCTATACAGCGTTTTAATCCACTGTGTCATCCTTGGACCCATTCCCATTATCTAGTGTTTGAAACATAAACCCCCAGTCCACCCTGTCGAATGCCTTTTCGGCATCACTCGGCAGAAGTAGACCTGGGGGCCCCTCCTCCTTTATCTTCTGAAGCAAAAGTAGGGTTCTCACCCCGTTGTCTCTCCCTTCCCTTCTTGCAGTGAAGCCCACTTGGTCCGGGTGTACTAAAGTATTCATTAACCCTTTCATTAGTTTGGCTAGTACCTTCGCATATACTTTGGTGTCTGCATTTAATAATGATATTGGTCTATAACTGGAGCACAAGGTCTCGTCCTTTCCCTCCTTTGGAATAACAGTGATTGTAGCAAACAACGCCTCTCTACTCAATTCAAAGTCCGTTCCCAGCCCGTTCATATACTGACAGAGCTTAGGCGTCAGTATATCCTTGTATTTTTTGTAGTAATATGATGTAAATCCGTCAGGGCCTGGGCTTTTCTCCTGTGCTGTATCTGCTATGGCTTTGTTTATCTTCTCCTCCGTTATTGGTTTCTCGAGGGAATCTCTGGAACTCTCAGTGATCTTTGGTAACCTGGCGTTCTTTAAAAAATTCACTTATCTTGGGGCGTGGCCTGAAGCGGCATGGAATAGGACGCTAGGGAACAGATCTCCGCCGGCCGTATATCCAATTTAGCAAATCCTGGGACTAATTTAAAAGCTGCTCGCCCGAAAATCATCCCCGCTGCGCTGGGAACCCCCTCAGATCATGTAGCCGATGAAAAAAGCCATTTCAGCGGTTGCAAAACTGGGACAATACCGCCGTCATGATGCTGAGACCCAGGGGGAAGATGGCGCCGCCATGCAGGGGGAGGAGGGGGCCGTCGGAACAGACACAGCTAAAGTGCTGGAAGCCATCACAGCATGCCAAGAAGCAGTAGCAGCCTGCCAGACTACGGTCACAGCAAAGATTGAGGAAGTGAAAGTGGACATCTCTCTGGTAAGACAAGACTTCCAGAAGCTGAGAGAGAGGGTGACAGAGGCAGAGACCAGGCTGGGCAATGTGGAAGACTCCCTCCCTCCGCTGCAGAACTCCACAACAGAACTGCAATTCCAGGTAAATCAGCTCATGCAAAAGCAGGATGAGATTGAAAACAGACTGAGACGCTGTAATTTAAGATTCATCGGTCTCCCTGAAGGGGCAGAGGGGAAAGACCCCCCCACATTTCTGGAAAATCTACTTTGTGACACTTATGGGAGAGATTCCCTCTCCCCCACATTTGTAGTTGAACGTGCTCACCACTTGTCCGGAAAACCACCACCTGCTGGAGCACCCCCACGCACGTTCATAGCAAAGTTCCTTAACTTTAGAGATCGCGACGCCATACTTCGTCTCAGCAGGGAAAAAGGCAACATTCCCTTTGGAAACAAAATGATTGCTGTTTTTCCGGATTTCTCTGCTGAAGTGCAACGCAGAAGAAGGACCTTCACAGAAGTTAAACGGCGTCTCCGAATCAAAAATATAAAGTATGCCATGCTCTTCCCAGCACGTCTGCGAGTTGAAGGAGAGGACCGAGCTCATTTCTTCGAGGATCCGGAAGCAGCCATTGCATGGCTAGAGCAAAGAGATGCACACAGATAAGTAGCCCTGATGCTTTTCATGGTTTCTCTTTCCTTAAACCCCCACTTGTTTGCGGGGGGAATGGGACCTGAGTACTTTATGGGTCAGTATAGATATTGCCAATGCTGATATCGGCACACACTGACTCTGAACTTTCTCCTTCTTTTACTCCCAGTAACACAATGGTGTGTCATGACCGCAGCTAAGTGCACTGTCACTGTTATCCCCCTCCTTTTTTTTTTTTTTCCCCCTTTTTTTTCTTTTTCTTTTTTATATGCCATCTAAAGAATCATACCCAAGTGCTATATGTTTTGTTGAAAGAATAATAGCTTGTCAGGGATATGAACGGAACTGCTATCATTTCTAAGGATGCAACAGGTTAGAAGCTACAAAATAAGTTATACCAAGTATGCGTAGGACCTGCATTAATATGGTCCCTGTTCCCCACCATATCCAGGGAGTGTACATTTTGCCTACATACCCCATTCAGAGTTACTCAGCTAACATGTAGGTTTGACATTGAATAGTCCACAATTATTACCGGCGGAGGATGATCCCCCTATGAAAATCTCACTAATGGAAGTGAGCCAAGTCCTGAGATGTGTATCGTTACTCAGCGCAGTTTCGCCCCACACATCACTACCCACAACCTGAGATGGAACGAACTGTTCACTGTTATGCTGACCTGCTCCTCTACATGCAATACTGCTCAGTCTGTACTAGTCACAGTAATTGATTATATGAGTAGGTTTTTGATAATTCTTTTTTCCTCAGGTTGGACACTGTTTATGCCATGTTGGCAGTTTGGGATAAATGCCCGCACCAGTTCGGGATTGTGCAGGGCGGGGAGGGGGGAGGGGAAAGTTCCAAGGTTGAAAAACACGTTTTATTGCTATGTACTGAACGCATGTCTACACCATCATGATAGATACAATTTATTTCCAGGAAATGTCTATTACTCAAGGTTATGTGTCTCTATGTATAATATGCAGGTTTTTCTGAATCCTGGAGCTCGACAGTCCTGTAACTTGCCCTAATGGCTAACCTGAAATTGCTCACGTGGAACGTCTGTGGTATTAGAGACCCGATTAAGAGGTCGGCAGTGTTTACACTGCTTAAAAAACAAAAAGCAGATATAGTGACTCTGGTGGAGACTCACGCAGAGGGCATGGCACATAGAACACTTAAAAAAACCTTGGATAGGGTGGGCATTCCACTCGGTCCACACCACACATTCCAGGGGTGTGTCCATCTTAATTACTAAAACCACACACTTTGAGCTCCAGGATTCGGAGATCGACCCACTTGGAAGATATGTATTCCTAAGGGCCAAAATTCATGGGGAACTGGTACTTCTGTTAGCATTCTACGTCCCACCACCATTTAGCTATGAGGTGCTCACCGTTGGTTTTGATTATATGGCTATGTACCCTACTATCCCAGCAATATGGATGGGGAATTTTAATAATGTGTTAGACCCTGATATGGATAGAATGAGCAGTTCGATGCCCTCGTCGTCTTCTTCTTATTTAACCAGATTCGGTAGACTAATGCATAGTTTTAACCTTGTTGAAACCTGGAGAGTCAGAAACCCCTCAACCAGAGCTTACTCTTGCTTCTCCACGTCACACCATGCCATGTCCCGAATAGATCTCATACTACTGTCTAAAACTCTTGTTCCCAGACTTATAGGCGCAGGCTTTTCTCCCCGTTCATTATCGGATCATTGTCCCTACTGGGTCACGGTCTCTTTGTCCTGTGGTTGTCCACCTCCCTCTTGGCGACTAAATCCCTTTTGGCTGACATTGCTCCCGGAGGATGATGACCTCCCAATGGAATGGGAGCTATACTTCAGGACAAATGATGACTCGGCCACAGTACAATCAGTGTGGTAAATGTTCAAATTGCATGCCCGCATGACTCTCACTAGACGCATTAACCAAATTAAAAAAACATCTGAGTTGTCGATTGATAGGGCAGAGGAAAGTGTACGGACTGCTGAGGAAGGTTTTCTTAATGATCCCACCATTGATAGAGCAAATGATCTTAAACTATGCTCGAGAGCTCTTGATTAACTACATTATGAAAAGTCCAAAAGAAAGATTTTTTTTCATAAGCAGAACTCATTTGAATATGGGGAAAGAACTGGGAAGCTTCTGGCACATCTGGTACATTGTGAGGAAAGACCTCCAGTGGTGATTTCACTATGTTCTCCTAATGATGTACTGGAGACAGAACCTGGCAAAGTGTCTGATATGTTTAAGGATTTTTTTAGCAATCTTTACAAGGCCGCAGCTACAGATGACACATCCATTATGGAGTCCTTCCTAGGGGGAATTCAAATCCCTCAACTAACTGCAGAACAGGTGGAGGAACTAGAAGCTCCATTGACAACAGATGAGATACCTAGTGCCATAGCAGGATTCCCCAGATCTAAAGCCCCGGGATCCGATGGTTTACCGGTGGAATTTTACTCCACTTACTCAGACCTGTTGACTCCCAGGTTGCTCAAACTATATAATGCCATCTTTGAGGGCTCTGAAATGCCGGCATCGATGTGTGAAGCAACTATAGTAGTGATCCCCAAACCGGGCAAGGACCCACATGTCCCGGAGTCATATCGACCCATCTCTCTGCTTCAGGTGGATGTCAAAATACTTGCGAAAGTGCTTGCCATCTGCCTGAATAAAGTTATTCTGTCGTTAGTGCATAGTGATCAGGCTGGCTTTATGCCAGGTAGAAACACCTCCTTTAACCTCAGAAGATTGTTTATCAATTTACAGGCCATTCATGATTGTCCGGGGTCACGGGTGATAGTAGTCTTAGACACTGCTAAGGCATTTGACTCAGTAGAGTGGAGATACCTTTGGACCTGTCTTAGTAGTTTTGGTCTGGGACCTAAATTCATAAAGTGGGTGCAGCTCTTGTATCAGGCCCCGGTTGCGAAAGTACTGGCTAATGGCTGGACTTCTGGACGGTTTCCCTTGACCAGGGGTACGAGACAGGGGTGTCCTCTGTCGCCGCTGCTATATGCGCTGGCGGCGGAGCCACTCGCGATAGCTATTCGGGCACACCCTGGAGTTATGGGACTTGGTAGAGGGGAGGTGATGGAAAAAATCAGCATGTACGCGGATGACACACTCCTTTATCTAGATTACTCAGACAATGCCCTGCCGTTAGTTCTAGATTTAATTAAACAATTTGGTACGTTTTCTGGCCTTCGAATAAATTGGGACAAGTCACAGATACTACCCCTAGACAGTTTCCCACCACCTAGGAATAGAGA
This sequence comes from Aquarana catesbeiana, assembly GCF_042186555.1. Lineage (NCBI taxonomy): Eukaryota > Metazoa > Chordata > Amphibia > Anura > Ranidae > Aquarana > Aquarana catesbeiana. Next base: position 571,597,783 of record NC_133327.1, read on the forward strand.
CTTATTACCTTTGCAGAGGGTAGATACTATTAAATACCTGGGAGTACGGCTGACTAGAGACCCAGCAGACTATATACCACTAAATATAGACCCACTATATGAAATGATCAGACAGAAGACTCAGATATGGGCTTGCCTTCCTTTGGGAGTAATGGGCCGTATAAACCTGACAAAAATGGTTCTCTTACCCAAAATTTTATACATGGTGTGGCACTCTCCAGTATATCTAATTCTTAGACATTTTAAGGTAATAGAAGCTATCCTAAAACCATTCATATGGGGCAATAATAGGCACAAACTGTCCTGGCATAAATTGAAGAACCCCACTGATCTTGCTGATATGGCCCTTCCGGATTTCAATATGTACTATTTGGCAGCCCAACTGGCACAAATTTTCCATGTTGATAAGGTGGATAGGGAGAGATTCCTCAGTTTTCTATGTCCAGAGTGGTCTAGGCAGACCCAGGATTCAATGGTGATGATAACAGGGGGAGTAAAAGGGGTTGCGAGGACAGATAACCGTAGATCACTTTTATACCAATATAGGAAGATCTGGAAGCTGGCTTCTGAGAAGCTGAGCATACCAGCAATACACGATTTCACCACTTTATGGCACAATCCGGATCTGTCTGAGTTCTCTCTGATCCCGGACAGTGAGGTGTGGAGCTCAAGGGGGATATTTTACTTGTCCCACATTGTCAGTAATGGAAAATTAAAGAGCTTTGACAGGCTGCAAGCTGAGTTTCTGCTTCCAAACCAATTATTTTTCAGATACCTACAACTTCACCATGCCTTTCAATCGCAATTTCCATCAGATGATCTTGTCTCAGTACGTAATCCTCTCATGGAATCTGTGAAATATCCAGACCCAAAAAAATTGATCTCCCAATTCTATCTTATGCTGACAACACCGTCAGCGACCAAAATAGCATATGCACTGAAATCTAGGTGGGAGAGAGAGGTGGAGGTGGGTAATATGGAAGATGATGAATGGAGTGATGCTCTAGATTCTTGCAAAATGGTATCCCCTAAGTTGTCGGATCGATTGACTCAGATTTTCATATTGCACAGATCCTTCCTTACACCATATAGAATCTCCAGATATAAACAGAATCAACCTGCAACTTGTATACTGTGCAATCAAGCAGTGGGCACTTTCTTTCATTTAATATGGCATTGCCCGAGGATTCAGGCTTTCTGGACTCAGGTGGTGAGATTCCTACATGATACAATGGGCTCCTCTGTCACATTACAGCCCAAAATTCCCAGAATTTTCCCAGACACAGAGATTAACAAATTTCAAAAAGTATTTCTTCATGAAACACTCTTTTCTGCAAGAAAAGTTATAGCTAGGCTTTGGATGAGGCCTGATCCTCCAGAGCTTGCACACTGGATTACAGAAGTAGATACAGTATTACCCTATAAGAAACTCATATACTCACATAGAGGGTGTATGAAAAAATCTGGGAAAAGTGGCTCAAGGCACCTGAAACCTGTGTATGACACTGAAAAATATAAAGGGTGTTACAATAGGACACATAGACCAATAACTTTTTTGTTAAATTTATGTTGGAGGGAAAAGTGATTACTAGAGGGACACCACATGCACAATGCTGGAATGTATCTCGAATGCTGATGGTGATATAATATACAACAAATAGCGTTTCTTAATATTTGTACTCTGGGGAAGACATAGCGAATTGTCTGTTAATATACACTGTATTGTTTGCAGTTTTTACCTTTTTTTTGATATAAGAAATGTATGGATGTATATGTATCTAATATATTTTCAATAAAAGAAAACGTGTTTAAGGAAAAAAAAAAAAATTCACTTATCTTTCTACTTTTCTCCTCTGTCTGACCCCCATTCTGTTTCACTGAGTACAGGTCTTTATAGTAGTTTTTAAATGTTTCACCTATTCTTTTGTCTCGTAGACCATCTCTCCCTGCTTAGTTTGAATCTTTCCTATGAAATTTAAGGATTTTTTCCTTCGGCGCATTCTAGCAAGATGTTTGCCAGACTTATTCCCCCACTGGTATCTTTCTTTAGCTATTCTGTAAAATTTTTCCTTTGTTTCTTGTTCCATGAAACCTTTTAATTCATCTCGCTTATTTACCAACTTATGGTACGTCGCTTGGTGGAGGCCTCTATGTTTTTTGTGTTCTTGTTCTATGCTGAATATTTCTTTCATGAGATTTCCCATTTTTTCTCTCCTTTCTTTTTTTTCCCTTGCTCCCTCTTGTATTAGAATCCCCCTTATATAGGCCTTATGGGCCTCCCACACCACCGACCCCGAGATCTCTTCTGTTTCATTTGTTAGAAAATAGTATTTTAGTTCTCTCTCTATTCTCTTTGAGATTTCTTCGTCCTGTAAAAGATCTTCATTTAATCTCCACAAGGAGAGCTGTCTCGTGTTTTTAGATACTCACATTTCCATCCCTACTGGGGCATGATCTGACAGTGTGGTTATTTCTATCTTTGACTCTACTATCCTATCCAGACATCCAAGGTCCACCAATATGTAGTCAATCCTAGAGTACGTCCGATGCACCGGGGAGTAAAACGTGTAGTCTCGGACTTTGGCATTCATAATCCTCCAAATATCCACCAGTTGACTCTTGTATATCTTCTGTCTTATCTTTCTTAATTGGGCGTTGTTCGTCCCCTGTGCCCCGGACGTACTGTCTACCTCTGGTTCCAAACAAACATTCAAGTCTCCCATCACAACCAGACCCTCGCTCCTGAAATCCATTAGTTTCTCCAAAGTACCTGTCAGGAATTTTGTCGGGTTCTTATTAGGGGCATATATGTTCGCCAAGGTACATTCTAATTCCCCAAGTGTTCCTTTCAAAAAGAGAAATCTCCCCTCAGGATCCTGCCACCTACCCTCAAGTTTAAACTGTACATTCTTCGCAAACCCTATCGCCACTCCCCTTGCTCTCTTTGAGATTGTATCCCCATAGTACCAATTCGGGAACTCCCTGGACCATAATTTAATATTTGATTCATGTGACAAGTGAGTCTCCTGCAGAAACACCACTTCTGCCCCGTATCCCTTTAATTCTTTTAAAATGTTGTGTCTTTTGGAAGGTGAGTTTAATCCCCTCACGTTGTATGTCAAAAATGTAAGTGTTGTCATTTTCCTCCTGTTTGTTTCTGCCTTTTCTGCTCCTCTAGCCTGTATCGGGTTATTCCTCTTCTTTTATACACTTTGCACACTATATCCCCCCTCCCCCTCCCTCCAACCACCCCACCCCTTTCCCCCCTCTCCCCCCTCATAACCCCCTCTCCCCCCTCCCCCCTCTCCCACCTCCTCCCATTCCCCCCCTCCCCCCGACTTGGCCCCATATGGGCCCCTAGATCATTAGAGGCTCTGAAAGTCAAAGCCCTCTTCCAATCTCTTTGTCCTAAGGTGGGGTTCCAAGTGTGCCCCTCCACCCCTCTCCTCAGAATGGTTATTGTGGATGGGGTGGGCCGGCCGGTCGCCAAGAACACAATCCAGATCAACCCTCATCATCCTTCTATACACACCCCCCCTCCACCCCCCCCCAAATCAAATATTACATTATTTCCATCACCCATAAATGTTATCCTTTTCCTAGGGAAATCACTAATCTTCCTTAGTCCAGCCTGGTAAATCTGGCACTTGTAAGTCAAGTTTATTACAAAATTCCTCTAATTCTTCGGGGAAACGCAGTCTGGCCGATCTCCCTCCCCTGTAGCCGATCAAGCAGGCTGGGAGCCCCCAGCTATATCTAAGGTTTTGAGATCTCATCATCTCTAGTAGAGGTTTAAGTAGTCGCCGTCTTACCAAAGTTTCTTGGGCCAAATCAGAGTACACCTGTAGCTCAGTTCCCTCATAGAGTAAAGGTGGTTTTCCTCTTAGTTTCTTCCAGATTTCCAGTTTATCTTCGTAGAATCTGAATCTAACTACTATGTCCCATGGCCTCTCTGGTTCTGAGTTCTGGAAATATCCCACTCGGTGTACTCTCTCTATCTCTCTATTCTTAGAGATTCTTCTACTCCTTTATGAGGGGGCCTAATATTGTATTAATCATTTTCCTCAGGTCCTCTCCCTTTTTTTCCGGGGCTGAGCGAATCCTGATGGTCTGTCTTCTGCTCCTGTTCTCCTGGTCCTCTAATCTGTATAGGATTTTTTTCTGATTTTGTTGTGTTATTTTAATTTGCTGTTTGAGGTTACCAAGCTCTTGTCTTTGATTTTCTGCTCTTTTTTTTGTCTTTTCTACTCTTTCCAGTAAATTCCCCAGGTCCCCTCTCAGCATGTTTATATCTGTTTTTATTGAGTTTTCCAACCTCAGGAACATCTCTATCATTTCTCCTTTTGTGGGGGGGTAGGCCTCAGCTGTTCTCCCCTTCGCTCTGCTCACTTCGAGCTCGCCCTCTGTAGAAAGATCCTCCCTGGAGTGGTCTAGAGTCTCTCCTGTTTTTTTATCAGCCCCCTTTTTTTTTCCAGTTTAGTTAGTCCCTGTTTCTCTGAGTCTGTACTCCTTGGGCTAGCTCCCTGTGCCATATATTGTTTTATCCTGCTGACCGCTGGTTTATCTTTCGAGGACTTAGGGGTACCCTTCCTTGTTAGTTTAGTTGTAGCTTTACTCATGTTGCCTTTCTTTTTTGTCCCTCTTATCCGCTTCCCCAGCCTTAATTCCCTCTTCTCCCTCCGAATCAGAGGGAGGGGTAGGGGAGAGGGGGGGGGGAATGTGCCAGGATCACTCCGCTGTGAGAGATAAAATCGGTTGTCTGGGGTCCCAACTTTTTTGTCCAACTGACAGGTATAAATACCGTTTGTTTATAAATTCTGACTGCAGATTCTGTTGTTTCCCAGGATATATTTAGGTATGTTTAGATATATTTAGGTTGTCTCCTGTACTCCTGCCCCTCACAACCGTACCTCCTAGATTCCGCTCTTGAATAGGCTTACAGGATATAATTTAACCAAATATGCGCTCTTCCTGATTCGCATAATCAACAGGGTCTTTAGGCTAGTACAATACTCTTCTTAGCTTTATGAGTTTTTACATGTTCACACACCGCTGTTTATTCCTCTGAGATAAGGTTATTGAGCAGGTCCCCCCATAAAGTCTGTGTTATGCTATACATGAAAGTTGTTACCGTCTCATTTAATTACTCACATAATATTATCATGTATTGCATCAGTGATATAGGACCAATATTGTCCTGAACCAACCCTTTATGGGGTACCTCTTTTTTCTGCCCTTCCGAGCCTTTGTCGTCAGCTGCTGTTGCTCCTAAGGTCCGGGTTCCGTCCTGGTCTTCACCTTATCCACCACTTGGAGCTTCTTAATCTGCATGGGGTCTGCATGGGCTGTGATGAGAAGAGCTAAGGACACTAGCACCAGCGACAACGGGGATATAGGCACAGTAAGGAAGGGAAGGAGGAGGGGGGTCTATCGCCGCTTTACTCACACCGTCCCACTCTGTCACTGCTACTCTCCAGCTGTTCTCATGTGTTTCTCTTAGCGGGCTTCGCTGCAGCTGCACTTGTTTCCTAGCTCGACCGGCATGCCCTCTACGCGGATGCAGTGTCCTTCATTTCGTTTTCTTCGCTGGGAGCCACCGGCAACCTCCACGGCTATCCTCGCGTCAGCGTCCGCTTCCCGGCCGGCTGACACACTCAGGCCCCTCCCTCCGTGACGGACATTACGCTCTCACATCCTCACGTCTCCCATCTCCGATCCTCCTTCTCCCCCAATAAAATGTTTATGACAAAAACAAAATGCAAATCAATTTATAACTTTTTTTAAATGCGTTTTTCTGGATTTTTTTTTTTTTGTTATTCTGTCGCTCAATGTTAAAATAAACCTACGATTAAATTATAGACTGATCATTACTTTGTCAGAGGGCATACGTATAAAATCAGCAGGGGATCAAATACTTTTTTCCCTTACTGTATGTGATCACCTTAGTGTATGAACATGGGTGGACGGGGGTGTTTTACATTTTTTTTAGTATTTATTTTATTTTACTTTTTTTTTAATATCTTTCTTAATTTTTTTTTATCAACTTTGTTGCTATCAGAAGGGTGAACAACATCCTTTGTGAGAACATGGGTATTGACAGGTTCCCTTTACTGAGACATCTGGGGTCTATTAGACCCCAGATCTCTCCTCTGCTTTAGAAGGCATCTTATCAAAGCGAGATCTGTTTGATCAGATGCTTTCACATGACGGTAACAGCTTGTTTACAACAAACTGAAACCCAGACAAGACAAACCCCTCATCGCTTCTAATTTCAAAGACCATAGAGATAATCAGGGAACTTCTATTCCTCCCTCATCAAGGCCAGCCATCAGCTTCAGTCCTGGGTTCTCTGGTGAAACAGAAGAGCCTGTGAAGGTGGCGGGAGGAGGGGGACCACCTTCTGCCACATGTAAAAGTGATCCAGCAGCTATATAGCTGCTGGATCACTTTTACAATAAACAGCATGGCTGACTCTAGAAAAAGATACTGGGGTCATTACTGCAGCTGCAGCCATGTCCCCGGTATACCCATAGAAACCCAAGGACATATGGGTATGACGTGGGGCAGCAAGTGGTTAAAATGTACATAACAAGCCAAAACAGTTTTCTGTTTTTTGAATAGAGTAAGGGAAGGTTAAATACCCAGTTTAATTTTTACTGCTATCTGGGGCTCTGAGAGTTTTCCCCCATTCCCTGCTCTACTGACAACATTTTGCCAGACAAGAATTAAAGGGAATTCACAAACAGGAACTGTATCACTGAAATAAAAACATTTTTTAATATGCCGTGTACACACGGGCGGACTTTTCGACTGGACTGGTCCGACGGAACGAATCCGTCGGACAATCCGACCGTGTGTGGGCTTCATCGGACCTTCAGCTGACTTTTTCTGTCGAAAATCAGACCATGTTTCAAATCTTTCCAACGGACTCAAGTCCTGTTGAAAAATCAGTTCGTCTGTATGCTAGTCCGACGGACAAAAAAGGGCAGCTATTGGCTACTGGCTATGAACTTCCTTATTCTAGTCCCTTCGTACGTCATCACGTTCATACCAACGGACTTTCGTTCGTGTGTGGGCAAGTCCGGTCGTCCGAAAGTCCGTCGTAACGACCGTCGGACGTTTGATGCTGAAAAGTCTGCCGTGTGTACACGGCTTTAGAGTGTGGGCTAGAACTCTCCCTATTACAGATTTTACTTCACACACTACTAAACCCATTGCCACTCTGGCAGAAAGTAAGGAAAAATCTCTCCAAAAGAGTCCTGAAGAACAGTAAAAAACTATACGGGGGTTTTACTCCTACCCTACTGTATCCAAAGTTTGAAAATGCGTCCTTGATTTGATAAACTTTTTAAAAAGTAAGTGTAGCGCTGGTAGATTTTAATCTACCGCTGATAGGTAAATCTAGTGGGTTACTTATTATAGGAAGTTATATTTGCCTCTGTTCCAGCTTGGCTGACGTTGCGTGTAGTTCCACACTGTGCCGGTGGGTGTCGTTGTCGCCATTGGGCCAGTGTTGGAAAAGCAACGTGTTGAAGTGTATGAGTGCTCCTCTGTCCCGGAGATAACTCGGTGGAGGTGGTCCTCCGAGTTGCATTCTGGAAGAGGGTATTTATGGGACAGACGCCATGTTCTGGGGTTCGTCTTCAGCCACCTGCTGGCCCTCCCACCCGACAGGTATGTGTTAAGAGTACCACCTCGTGGTCCACCGTTCCGGAGGCCCACGTCGCTGCGGGGTGTGGGTGGGCCCAGAAGCCTGTCTGGGGCCTACCACAGCAGCAGAGGAATGGTCCTGAGCTGTCTATCCTGAGTGAAGAAGCTGGACAACCAAAAAGATCCCAGGGGAGGACCCGTCATGGAAGGATCATGCAGAGTGCTGGTCTGGAGAGGGGCCTGGTGACTCGGTTGGAGGACGTATCCTGAAGTAGTCTTACTGCATAGTACTGCCGGGTTGGCTTAAAGGTTCAATTACTGTGTCTGACATTCATCGCAAACCATTACATCCTGTGGCAGAGGATCATACGGGTGTTATTTCACACAAGTCTGTGGCAGAGACTTTTGTTTGTGCTACGTACTGGCTGCTAGACAAGTGAGAGAGGTCTATCCAGGTGGGCAAAGATTGAATCCCACAAGGGAGCGCATTCAACTACAAGTGTTCAATTACAAAGAATGTTCTGAAGAATATTAAGGAAAGGTATTTGAGCTTCCCTGCAGCTTTCCTTCTGCCTCTTTCCTGCTACTTCCTTTATTTGTTCATTAAAGCATTGGAAAACCTACTCAAGTGTTTGGTGCTTATATCGTCCAGAGGTAAACTCAACGGAACCCTAGACCCGGTGCCGGTGAAACAGAGGTATCGAGAGTGAAGGTAACAAGCCCGCTTTAAACCAGCAGCTCCACCGAGAGTTAGTGCTACATGTGGGGGCTCGTCCGGGATTTGTTGGCCGTCAATTCTCGCAACCTAGAGAGGTGTTTCACCGGGAGTTTACGGTGAGAGCTGGACTTTATCAATTTCTCAGGAAAAGAAGAGGTTAAAAGTTGCAGGACTTTATTTCTGACTGCGTAGGCGGTGGGCACCAGTAAAAGCCCGGGAGCTACGTGATCAGAAGAACAAGTGGGAGGAGCCTACCCTACTTGATACCGCGTGGGACGTGTGTATGTGTTTGGCGCCAGAGAAGAAGAGAGGCCTCCTGATCGTGCTGAGAAGATCAGAGTGTGGCCATGTCTTTTTCAGCGATGCAGCCAATTATGGGACCAAGAATGTTCCCTGCGAGCACCGTGACGAGAACTGTGCTGACCGGAACCCTGCTTACAGATACCGATATTCGTCTGAAGCCGCAGGGGAGGTTTGTTCTCTATACCGTCGGAGATATCGAAGGGCTGGGCATGATTTGCCACAAATGTGAAGGACTGGCCGTACATCTCTGTCCATTTGTTTGCTGCCCGCAATGTGGAGAATATCTGTTTGTGGTGGAGCAACCTACCATGTCGTCCCGTGCTTATCGAATGGATTGGGCTACAGGTATCGCCACAGTAGAAGCTGCTACTGCTGCGGAAAGAGAACGTCAGGCCGTGATTTTGCCTGTTGTTGCCGAGAATGTTGCGGAGAGAGACACTGCTGTTGCCGTCTCATCAGCGGACATTACCTTAACTTCTACATCCACCACACCTATCCCTGTTGTACCTGTACAGAAGAAGGTGGGATATGTGAAGGCTTCCCGCGGCCGTGGTCGAGGCCTACCCCAGAGACTACCCGAACCGGATCCAACAAAGTCCACGACAGGAACGGGTGAGCAATTGATGGGAAATGTATCTGGGACTGTAAATAAATATCTGCCAGCGGAAGAGCTGGGAGATTCAGAGATAGAATCCATGTCGGATCTCTCCGGTGATGATGACCTGTTTGAGACTTTGTCACAAGAGCTGTTATGGGCCCAAGGCAAAGATTATTATTATTATTATTATTATTATTATAAAGTATTTATATAGCGCCAACAGTTTACGTAGCGCCTCTGCTGTCGCCTCTGCTATGACTTTCCCTGAATGGACAGCCCTGAGTTCTGGGAAGACGTCACCTTGTGTGGAGCCACACAGCACTGTAAATGAGACATTGTCAAAAGTTGCTAGTTCACTTCAGACACCGGCTGGGTCTATGGTGAGCAAATCATTGAATTCATGTGTGCCTCCTGGTATGGGGAAGAATAGATCCTTATCGAAACTTGCACGTTTGCAGAGAATGTTGAACAAGCGTTTTAGCTACGGAATATGGTTTGGAGTTCCCTTATGTCCCTCAGGACATAATGCAAGTGATCGAAGCTAACCGGGAGCTTTGGTACAGTGAAGCTGTTTGGGACTATTTGTCTGTGCCTAAGCCTTTCTGAAAGACTGGATGTTCTGTTAAAGCGGAGGGCCACCCGTAAAAAAAAAATGTCACTAAAATTCCTAAAAAAATTTTAAAAAAAACATTTGGAAAAAAAAAAATTTTTATACTTACCTAAACCCTTGTTGCTAGGCAGTCTTCCTAATCTGCCTCTTCCTATTCCACGGCGTGTTCTTCTCCTCGGTGAGTGGCCCCGTTGTCTTCTGGGAACTGTGTGTTTCCAGAACACCACGGGGCCATTCATAGATCGTTGCGCCGCTCGCGCGTGCGCAGTAGGAAACGGGCAGTGAAGCCGCAAGGCTCCACTGCCTGTTTCCCTTACATAGGATGGCGGTGCCGGGACCCGAGAGGACGGTTCGGCCTCGGGCGGCCGACATCGCGGGCACCCAGGACAGGTAAGTCTACTTATTTAAAGTCAGCAGCTACAGTGTTTGTAGCTGCTGACTTTAAATTTTTTTTTTAGCTGGCCGGAATCCCGCTTTAAAATGTATAAACTGGGAAAAGCACTGACATTACCAGATCCCCGGTTTTATTGGTAATTATGGACAAAGGAACTTTGGGGTAGTTAGTTAGTGTCAGTATATAGAGATCTTCGTGGTTAAGATCTGAATGCTCATTTCAGTGTTTCAAATCCAAGGACTTCTTTTTGCTAGCCGGATTTCTTTCATGTAAAGAAAAAATGTATATATAGGGATGGACTCCTAAAGATTATTCTGGTGTAGATAACGGGAAGAGAGTTTCATTTTTTTCAAATGAGACTTTTGCTCCTGAAATTGTATAGGTCGCATGTGTGTTTAACATGTTTTCCTTTTCAGGAACCATTTGATCTCCTATCAAGCTGTTAGGCTTTTCAGCTAAGATAGATAGTGAGGAAATGTACAGTCATAGGATGGTTTTGTTTGCGGATGTGAACATATTGTTTTACAAATGTTAATCTTATATTGTCTTTCTACTGTCTTTCCTTCTTCTTTACCTAAATCCAAGTTATAGGTTCAGGCTTGGGAGTTATTATTTTTGTGACAGACGTTGAGGACAACGTCTATTGTACTGGGGGAGTATGTAGCGCTGGTAGATTTTAATCTACCGTTGATAGGTAAATCTAGTGGGTTACTTATTATAGGAAGTTATATTTGCCTCTGTTCCAGCTTAGCTGACGTTGCGTGTAGTTCCACACTGTGCCGGTGGGTGTCGTTGTCGCCATGGGCCAGTGTTGAAGCGTATGAGTGCTCCTCTGTCCCGGAGATAACTTGGTGGAGGTGGTCCTCCGAGTTGCATTCTGGGAGAGGGTATTTATGGGTCAGACGCCATGTTCTGGAGTTCGCCTTCAGCCACCTGCTGGCCCTCCTGGCTGACAGGTATGTGTTAAGAGTACCACCTCGTGGTCCTCCTTTCCGGAGGCCCACGTCGCTGCGGCTTGTGGGTGGGCCCAGAAGCCTGTCTGGGGCCTACCACAGCAGCAGAGGAATGGTCCTGAGCTGTCTATCCTGAGTGAAGAAGCTGGACAACCGAGAAGATCCCAGGGGAGGACCCGTCATGGAAGGATCATGCAGAGTGCTGGTCTGGAGAGGGGCCTGGTGACTCGGTTGGAGGACGTATCCTGAAATAGTCTTACTGAATAGTACTGCCGGGTTGGCTTAAAGGTTCAAGTACTGTGTCTGACATTCATTGCAAACCATTACATTCTGTGGCAGAGGATCGTACAGGTTTTATTTCAAACAAGTCTGTGGCAGAGACTTTTGTTCGTGCTACGTACTGGCTGCTAGACAAGTAAGAGAGGTCTATCCAGGTGGGCAAAGATTGAATCCTAAGTGTTCAATTACAAAGAATGTTCTGAAGGATACTAAGGAAAGGTATTTGAGCTTCCCTGCAGCTTTCCTTCCGCCTCTTTCCTGCTACTTCCTTTATTTGTTCATTAAAGCATTGGAAAACCTACTCAAGTGTTTGGTGCTTATATCGTCCAGAGGTAAACTCAACGGAACCCTAGACCCGGTGCCGGTGAAACAGAGGTATCGAGAGTGAAGGTAACAAGCCCGCTTTAAACCAGCAGCTCCACCGAGAGTTAGTGCTACATAAGGATACATCTACATATTTACATTTTAATGTGTAAATATCTTAAGCACCAGTGGTACTAAAAAGCAAGGCCCCCTAGGCACATACCCTTAGTTTTGGGCTGTGCTCCTGCATATGGTGTTAGATTTTCTAACTGGCAGTAATCATCCAGGCTACCAAAATACTATACTGGTGCCTACATGCAGCATACCTGTAATAGAACTCTGCCTCTAACCACTCTCTCAGGACCAGTAAATAGCATAAAGAAAGAACTGATCCGGCCCTCCATATTCTCCTCTGTTTCTTCATGCACCGGTGAAGATAGTGCCCCTCTCTCTGCCTTAGGCAGTTTTCCATCTGGGTTCAGACTCTCCTAGGTGCAATCCCAGGTCTTGGGCTTCTAAATGCACTAAACAGTGTGTAAGCCCCTTTCTGTTGGTCTTTTGGGTCATGCAATGTTTCCTCATTAGGAAAAAAAGCTGCCTAATATGGAGTGTCTGCAAGGTTTGAGACCAGCATTGCTCTTACTCCTGTTCATTTTCATGGTTAAATTGGTTGTAAAGGCTCAAGGGTTTTTACCTTCATGCATTCATTCCATAAAGTTAAAAAAACCTTCTATGCACAACAGCGCCCCCCCCCCTAATACTTACCTGAGCCCCATCTTGACCAGCAATGTGCACGAGAGCAGCAGCTCTAGCGGATCTCTTCCTCCTCATTGGCTCATGCTACTGTCAATCACAGCCAGGGAGCCAATCAGAAGAGAGTGGGGATGGGGCTGAGCCTTGCTCTTTGTGTGTGAATGGACACAAAGAGCAGCTGCTTGGGAGCGAGCCTTCTCGGGTAACCCTCATAGCAAGCTAGGAGGGAGGGACCAGGAGTGCCAGCGGGGGACCCGAGAAGAAGAGGATCAGGGCTGCTCTGTGCAAAACTACAGTTAATTTATTTGTATCCTCTATTTTTCTCTTACTTCCATTTGGATTATTCTCCTGGGGTCCGTTTGTGGCTCTGGGTGCCTCTATAGTGCATCTATCACGTACCAGGTTCTGGAGGCCAATGGAGAGAGGACTTCCTTTGCAGCTAAGTTCCGGATCCTGAAGGTGAGACAGGAGGAGTTGGGCACAAAGTAGCACAGGTCACCTGTGAAGTTGCTTGCAGAAAACTCAGGAATGCTGCTGTTGTGATGAACAGAGTCTGCAGGCAGGTGGCACCTGTGAGGTGAGAAAGGTCTGTGAAGTCACTGAGATAATAGAGTAGTCAACACAAGCCGAGATCAGAACCAGGTTAAGGCTGGGTTCACACTGCTGTGATGGCAGACATTGCATGTGATTCGCGCCGCACTGCTTTTCACATCACATGCGATGTCTGTGCGGTGCGATATCAGCCATACAGATAGTATGGCTGATATCGCACCGCATTCGGTCCAAACACACACAGGACCCTTTTTTTTGTTCGGACCAGAATCGGATCGCATGCGTGTTCACATCTAGGCGATCCGATTCATGTCCGATCTGTCAGTTCACAGTGCGATATGCGAGCTGAACTGGGGGTGTCGTTAACAAGGTATGACACTCCCCAGCAGTTCGCATATGGCATTGTGAACTGCCGTGCGAGTCGGTGCGATGCGGGAACCCGCAGTAGATTTGCAGCGTTCCCGCACCGCAGCAGTGTGAACCCAGCCTAAAGTAGAGCAGACAAAGTCAGGTGGAAGCCGGGTCAAACACAAGAAGCAGGTAGAGGGTATCCGTGAGACGAGCCGGGGATCAAGAACTGGAGATAGGCGGACAGATCGGGAACAAGCCGGGTCAGAAACTAGGGTACACAGGAGCAAGGCATCACAGGAACACAGGTAACAAGCTGAGATCAGTCAGCAACTTCAAGCACTGATACATTTACTTATAAAGGCCCATGTGATGTGCTGCTGGGGACAATGGGTCCTAGAACCCTTCTCCTGTTGTTGGTTCCCTAACAGATGCTGGGTCCTAAAGACCTTCTGCTGTCAGCGCCCTGACAGCATATTCATAAACTCTCTTGCACACTATGGGACTTACGATTTATGTTTGCTTCCCAAAAGAGTGTTGTTTTGAAAGGTTCCTTTCATTTTACAGCCCTGCCTGCTCACGCTCTAAAAGGTCCAAGAGATCTGCATAAACAGATCTCACTCCAAGCACCATTCCTATTTGAGGAAAAAGTCCAGGAAAAGGCATCACTCTTCCTCTGCACCAGAGAGGAAAATCTTGGTTGACTTTTGGAGCATCCCAATGCTGAATAGGTTTTGTACAGAGTAACGACTTTGGCAACATTAGGGGACATATTTTATTGTCAAACACAGGCTTCCCATGAGCAGCATATTTAAAGTTAACTTAATTTAATTTAAGTGGATATTCTGCATTGCTAACAGATAGCAGGGGGGTCTCTTTAAAGCACAAGATCTCGAAATGTTTGCTTTTCAAAAAAGGCCCCAGTTTTCATAGGGTGGTTCCCAAATGCAGGGTAATACACTCCCTTGCCATTCCTCCTCACTTCAGAACTTTTGGAAGAGGGAAAAACAGGGGCAGAGGCCATATGCTGCACGTGTAGTTGACACAGGAGTTTTCTTTGATTGAAAATTGAGGATTTGGGGGGGCAGGAGGCGGAGCCTAGCGGAGCAGACATGCATTGTTAGAGCTCCACACCGCTGAGGAGAGAAGAGAAGGACAAAGCGGAGCCTGCAGGCTCAAAAGGTATCCATTTGAACCTTTTTGCCCCTGGGAACAAACTGTGAAAGTTTGGGCAGGAAATATGGTACTGGGAGGAAACCGTGGCAGAAATAAAAATCACCTCACAAAGAGCTCACAGGCACTCACTGCAGCTGAAGCAGCTCCAGTCACCTCACAAGATACAGCACCAGGGCGCTCTCACAGACAGAAAATGTCACAGCAAGACTCTCCATTTGAGTCAGATACAGAACAAATCCTCTCACAAACTTCTCCACAAGCCTCCTCAGCATCCCCAGTAATATTATTACAATTTGAAAAGATGCTTCATAAGGCTTTAAAACAAACCTCAGACCAAATAACAAAAAGCCTAACCAAAGAAATAAGAGAGCTGGGAAACCGCACCGCAGCCCTAGAAATAAAAATGGATGAAATTGAAATTACAACCCAAGAAAATATAACAGAATTGGAACAATTAAAAAAAGAGAATTTAATACTTCAAACTAAGCTCGAAGATTACGAAAATAGAGCCAGACGTTCAAACTTGCGCATAAGGGGAATACCTGAAACTGTGACAGACCTGCAATCTACTATTACTGCTCTATTACAAGAACTAAAGCCAGATATCCCTATTGAACGTTTAGAACTGGACAGAGTACACAGAGCCCTCACAGCCAAAAAGAAAGATGGACCCCCACGTGATATAATCACAAAATTTCATTATTACAGAACGAAAGAACAAATACTAATTGCTGCAAGAGAAAAAAAGGAACTTAATTTTCAAGGACACAATTATCAAATTTTTGCTGACCTATCCCAACTTACTATTACTAAAAGACGATCCATGAAACCCCAACTAATGGAACTGCAACGCCACAACATTATGTATCAATGGGGCTTCCCCTTTTCAGTCAGATTTAACTACCAAGGTACAATTTACAGAAGCAGATCAGCAGATGAACTACAACAAACCCTTTTAAAATTAAATCTGACAGAACCCACAAGCAGCAACACTCCCACACGCAGAAGAATGGCATCATCTTCACCTTCAGGCAGCACCCAGAAAATTTCAGAACAAAATGGGAATCATCATTCTCACAAAAGAGGCCGTTATGCCACATCATCCATGGACCAAGAAGATTCAATGGACTGACATCCTAATTCCTGATATCTCTTCATTTATTATACTAAGAGATGGTTCTCTATAAAAAACCTGTATTTATAACTGAATGTAACTGCATTCTGATAGTCACACACTGTGTGGGATCATGTTACATTCCAGTTATATTTCTTATTACTTCTGATTCATATAGCCTTAGAATATATAAGTGAAATAAGGAAATTCTTGTTCAGTTATATATTATCAGGTAATAACAATAGATTTATTACTTTTTAGGACAAATATGTTCAATAATCCAGAAGTAATGGAAGCTTTTTCTTTCTTTTCTTAAAACAAATATATTATTACCTAACTAGTTCCTAGAATTATGTTTTTGTTTATTCTAATCTGAAGCAATACAACCTCAATTTTATGAGTTAACATATCTAAACAGTTGCATATGAATAAAATATGTAATTGTTTACTCTAAAAGGGTTAAAATCCCAAAATAATTCAAACTATCTTCATCAATACCAAAGTTATTAACAGTACCTTCCTAACTGAATTATTTAGCCTAGGGCAAGACTAACCATATACAACCACCCTGGAATAAATAATTTCAACAAAAACTATATTCTGCACTCCAATTAATGAAACATCATTTTGATGTCTTTTGACATAGCACTTCTCTCCTGTAAGCGGAAGATCCGTGTACCCCCATTAGCCCTCCTCATTCTCCCAACCATATTATGTGGGAGTGTGAGGAAGGCACTTATTCCCCTGAGAGAGATATTTATTCTCTTTCACGGGTAAATTGTGATTACTTGCAAAAAATAATTTATACAATGTATCATCTAATCTCATATGTTTTTTGTTTACTCTTTACTCCAGAATTCACTGGTTTCTTTTCTATCTATTCATCTCTTCAGTCCACACAGGTTGATCTGCGCAGTCAGCTCTGCATAACAAAAAGTAAGTCAAAACTATTTGATCTATTGCCATGGCACCACTGAATATACTTTCCCTGAATGTTCAGGGAATAAATGTCCCTCAAAAAAGGACCAAAGCCTTCCGTACTTTCCATAACAAGAAGGCTCACATAGTATGCCTCCAAGAAACACACTTCACCAAAGATTCTACTCCAAAATATATTTCTCCTTTTTATCAACAAATTTACACGGCTTCTGCCTGTACCAAGCAAAGGGGAACTCTAATTGCATTTCACCGATCCACACCATTCACCTTATCATCAGAAATTAAAGACCCAGAAGGTAGATACCTGATACTCATGGGTTATATAATGGATACAGCAATCACGGTGATTTCCTACTACGCTCCTAACAAACAACCTACACCATTCCTCTCACATATATTACAAGTGATTAATACACACAAAATAGGAACAGTGATAATGTGTGGGGATTCAAACCAGGTCCTCCTCCCATTTCTAGATAAATCACCTTTTACACCATCCAAAATAACCTCTAGATTACCTTTTTCTCAACTTCTTTCCAAATACAATCTGGTAGATTCGTGGAGAGAAAGTAACCCAATGAAAAAGAAATTCACTTATTTCTCGCACCCTCATCAAACCTTCACCAGAATAGATCATATTTTTCTAACAATAGGAATGATACCAGAAATTATTGCATCAGATATAATTCCGATTCCGTGGTCTGACCATAATGCAGTATACACTACTATAGCCTCAGCCATACCAAAAGCGCATGACCCAACGTGGTACTTACCGGACATAATGCTCAAACACCCACTACATCAGATGGCCATTGAACAAGCTTTAAAGGAATACATATCAATTAATAATACAACAGACATTTCCCCAATAACACTGTGGGAAGCTCATAAGCCTGTCTTGCGTGGTACAATACAAAGACAAATGGCACTATTTAAACGGGAACGCAAAAATCTAGCAAAAAAACTAGAACTCAATTTTAATGCAGCCTACATATCATTTCAAGATAATCCATCTCAGAGTACAAAATCTCATCTGGAAAAATCTAGATTGGAATACGATCTATTTCTCACTGAGTCAGTTGATAAATCCCTCAAACGCTCCAAACACAATTTCTACATGAATACAAACAAACCAGGTACATATTTGGCTCGGGCATTAAATTCAACTAACAAATCTTTCAAACCAATACGTTTGAAATTATCAAAAAATGTTTACACTTGTAATCCAGTTAAAATAGTCCATCAATTTCACTCACATCTCGCAACTTTATATAAGACAAACAATGAATTTAATCCTACAGAGGCTGAATCCTTCTTCTCAAAAATAACCTTACCTGAGTTATCTCAGAATCAAAAAAGCAGTTTGGATGAGCCTATAACTATAGATGAAGTTGCTAACGCCATAAAAGACCTAAAACTTAACAAAAGACCAGGCCCAGACGGCTACTCGGCTTTATACTATAAAACATTCTCAGAAATACTCTCTCCCATTCTCACTGAAACGTTTAACAAACTTCTAGATGGACATTCTTTTCGGCAAGAAACACTAATGGCAATTGTTTGTATGATCCCAAAACCCCTTTCTGATGATACTTCCTGTGTGAATTATCGGCCTATCTCTCTGTTAAACCTCGATATTAAATTATTAGCAAAAATAATAGCAAAACGCCTTAATAGCATTATAGGAAAATTAATACATAGAGATCAAGTAGGCTTCATGCCAAATAGACAGGCAGGCGATAATATACGCAGGGCAGTATTATTGGCACATATTGCTAAAAAACGGAAAATCCCTTTATGTTTTCTATCTCTCGATATTAAGAGGGCATTTGACACAGTATCCTGGCAATATATGCAATATTCATTACAAAAATGGGGTTTTGGACCCCACTTTTTAACATGGATCAAAGCATTATATAATAAACCCAAAGCCTATATAAAATATGCTGGATACAAATCTGAAGCCTTTAATATCGAAAGAGGTACCCGACAGGGTTGCCCATTATCTCCCTTATTATTTGCCCTTATACTCGAACCCATGGCCCAATACATCAGAACAAACCAAACTATAACTGGCATTGAAGTAGGAGGTATTACACACAAATTATGTATATTTGCAGACGATATATTACTTTTTCTATCATCACCACAGGTCTCTGGTCCTAACTTAATACCAGCTCTTGATGGATTTGCAGCCCTATCCGGCCTTATGATTAATCCTAAGAAATGCCTAATGCTTAATATTTCACTCACAAACATGGAATTGATCCCGGCTAGGGCTGCACTCCCATTCACATGGGCAGAAAAATCAATCCCATATCTTGGAATTCATTTAACAGCATCTCATTCTGACCTATTCTCAACCAATTATCCTCCTGTATTAAGACAGATCACAAATCTAATAAAACAATGGTCGCAACTTCCTTTATCCTGGATAGGGAAGATTAATGCAATCAAAATGACTATACTACCCAAATTGCTTTATCTATTCAGAGTCCTCCCTATTCCAATTCCTTCCTATTTTTTGACAATAGTACAAAAAAGAGCAACTTCGTTTATATGGGGCTCTTCTAAACCACGTATACCTATACACACACTACATCTTCCCAAAAATAAAGGAGGCCTGGGATACCCTAATTTTACTAACTACTACAGAGCAGCACATTTGGCCAGTCTGTCCAAATACCATGCAAAACAGGAAATCCCATTATGAGTATTTATAGAGGCTTCAGAAAATGACCCACTATTAATATCAAATTTATTATGGCTTGATCCTAAAGACCGCTTTAAAATTCATAATCCCATAACTAAACACTTCTTATCTCTCTGGGATAAACTAAAAACCAAATATCAGTTACAATCTCCACACAATCCTCTCCTTTCTTTTATCAGAAATCCGGCCTTTTATCCGGCATGGATCTACCCAAATTCTTTTAAAGCTTGGACAACATCTGGCATTCAGACACTAAATGACTTCATAGCATCTAAATCATTCCTTTCATTCCCATCGCTTAGAGAAAAATATGATCTACCAAACTCTGAGATATTTAGATATCTCCAAATCAAAAATTTCTATACACCATTCCTAAAGGGGGATACACCATTATCCCAATTATCCATTTTTGAATCAATCTGTACAAAAGATCCATTTGCTAAAGGTACAATTTCATCACTTTATAATCAATTATATGGAGTAGCAAATCTTAATAGACCCTCTTAGGTTCAGAGGTGGGAGGAGGACCTGGGACGAACTTTAGAAGACACGGACTGGTCTAACATATGGCTCACATCTAAGTCATCTTCACCCAACATCTTAGCACTGGAGACAAATTATAAAGTCCTAACTCGCTGGTACCTTGTACCCGCTAGAGTGGCAAAATATTCACCTAATACCTCAGCTCTTTGTTTTCGAGGATGCCCAGAAATAGGCACATATTTACACATATGGTGGACGTGCCCAGAGGCGTATCTAGTGAAAATGGCGCCTATGGCAAGCACTGAAACTGCGCCCCTGTCAAAAAAAAAACAACAAAACAAAAAAAAACAGCTAACAAAACTACAAGTCAAGCTCTTTAATCCTTCTATTAACAAATTAGTACTACATAAACTGCCCAATGGATCAGTTCGCCCCTGGTCATTAAACATTCTACATTCAGTGAAAGTTAGTGTACTGCAAAGTTTGCTCTGCATGAACTTTCACTGAATGTAGAATGTTTAAGGAGCTTGTTGCACAAATTACTTTATTAAACTTTATGATATCTATTTATTTAATCCATATTGAGCACTATTTGATTGTGTGTATATGCCAAGCACAAGCAGCCAATCAAATATGGTGCTCAATATGGATTACATTAATATGCATAGCCATAAATATCAGAAATAAAAGTATAATAAAGTGATTTGTGCAACAGCAGGTACTACTTTTAAATAGACTGCGAATGTGACTACAGCAGATGACCAGACTGCGAATGTGACTACAGCAGATGACCAGACTGCGAATGTGACTACAGCAGATGACCAGACTGCGAATACAGGAGATGACCAGACTGTGAATGCGACATACTACAGGAGATGACCAGAATGCAAATGCGACATACTACAGGAAATGACCAGACTGCAAATTCGACATACTACAGGAGATGACCAGTCTGCGAATGCGACATACTACAGGAGATGACCAGAATGCGAATGCGACATACTACAGGAGATGACCAGAATGCGAATGCGACATACTACAGGAGATGACCAGAATGCGAATGCGACATACTACAGGAGATGACCAGAATGCGAATGCGACTACAGCAGATGACCAGACTGCGAATGCGACTACAGCAGATGACCAGAATGCGAATGCGACCACAGTAGATGACCAGACTGCGAATGCAACTACAGAAGATGACCAGACTGCGAATGCGACTACAGCAGATGACCAGAATGCGAATGCGACCACAGCAGATGACCAGACTGCGAATGCGACTACAGAAGATGACCAGACTGCGAATGCGACTACAGGAGATGACCAGACTGCGAATGCGACATACTACAGGAGATGAACAGAGACTGCGAATGCGACTACAGCAGATGACCAGACTGTGAATGCGATATACTACAGGAGATGACCAGACTGCGAATGCGACTACAAGAGATGACCAGACTGCGAATGTGACTACAGGAGATGACCAGAATGCGACTACAGCAGATGACCAGACTGCGAATGCGACTACAGCAGATGACCAGACTGCGAATGCGACTACAGCAGATGACCAGATTGCGAATGTGACATACTACAGCAGATGACCAGACTGCGAATGCGACATACTACAGGAGATGACCAGAAGGCGAATGCGACTACAAGAGATGACCAGACTGCAAATGCGACATACTACAGCAGATGACCAGACTGCGAATGTGACTACAGCAGATGACCAGACTGCGAATGCGACATACTACAAGAGATGACCAGACTGCAAATGTGACTACAGCAGATGACCAGATTGCGAATGTGACATACTACAGCAGATGACCAGACTGCGAATGCGACATACTACAGCAGATGACCAGACTGCGAATGCGACATACTACAGCAGATGACCAGACTGCGAATGCGACATACTACAGGAGATGACCAGACTGCAAATGTGACTACAGCAGATGACCAGATTGCGAATGTGACATACTACAGCAGATGACCAGACTGCGAATGCGACTACAGAAGATGACCAGACTGCGAATGCGACTACAGCAGATGACCAGACTGCGAATGCGAAGTACTACAGGAGATGACCAGACTGCGAATACGACATACTACAGGAGATGACCAGAGACTGTGAATGCGACTACAGCAGATGACCAGACTGCGAATGCGACATACTACAGGAGATGACCAGACTGCGAATGCGACTACAAGAGATGACCAGACTGCGAATGTGACAACAGGAGATGACCAGAATGTGACTACAGCAGATGACCAGACTGCGAATGCGACTACAGCAGATGACCAGATTGCGAATGTGACATACTACAGCAGATGACCAGACTGCGAATGCGACATACTACAGGAGATGACCAGACTGCGAATGCGACTACAAGAGATGACCAGACTGCGAATGCGACATACTACAGCAGATGACCAGACTGCAAATGTGACTACAGCAGATGACCAGACTGTGAATGCGACATACTACAAGAGATGACCAGACTGCGAATGTGACTACAGCAGATGACCAGACTGCGAATGCGACTACAGCAGATGACCAGACTGCGAATGCGACTACAGCAGATGACCAGACTGCGAATGCGACTACAGCAGATGACCAGACTGCGAATGCGACTACAGCAGATGACCAGATTGCGAATGCGACATACTACAAGAGATGACCAGACTGCGAATGTGACTACAGCAGATGACCAGACTGCGAATGCGACTACAGCAGATGACCAGACTGCGATTGCGACTACAGCAGATGACCAGACTGCGAATGCGACATACTACAAGAGATGACCAGACTGCGAATGTGACTACAGAAGATGACCAGACTGCGAATGCGACATACTACAAGAGATGACCAGACTGCGAATGCGACTACAGCAGATGACCAGACTGCGAATGTGACTACAGCAGATGACCAGACTGCGAATGCGACTACAGCAGATGACCAGATTGCGAATGTGACTACAGCAGATGACCAGATTGCGAATGTGACTACAGCAAATGACCAGACTGCGAATGTGACTACAGGAGATGACCAGAATGCGACTACAGCAGATGACCAGACTGCGAATGCGACTACAGCAGATGACCAGACTGCGAATGCGACTACAGCAGATGACCAGACTGCGAATGCGACATACTACAGCAGATGACCAAGTAGCCAGTTTAAAAATCTAAGCTTTCAGCAATGCACAGCTATACAGGGGGATAAAGAACATTGTCAGGGAGGGTTTAGTAACACTGAGTCTATAGGTAGAAAGACCTACCTGACCAGCTGGGCTCACCTCTCAGAGGTCCGGAGGCGGAGCTTTCCGCGGTAGGGGCGGGGCTTGCGGCGGTAGGGGCGGGGCTTGCGGCGGTAGGGGGCGGGAATATTCGTGGTCCAGGAGAGGCAATGCCAGTGCTGTGAGCACATACAGAGTACATGGGGCGGGGCAGGGCAGGGTCAGAGCGTCAGTGGAGCTCCCTGCCCCACCCCTCCCTGCTGACAGAGCCTCCCTCAGCCTAAACCGAGCCCGACAGCCATCTGATAGAACACCAGCGCCGCAATCCTGCAGGCTGACCACGGCGCCGGTGGCTATATTAGTCTGGGAGGACAGGTGGGGTTTTTTTTTCGTGCAGAGGGCGGCTTTTTGCCGCCCCTTCCCCCCATGGTGCCCATGGCACTTGCCATGGCTGCCATACCTTAGATACGCCACTGGACGTGCCCAGTAATCCAAACCTTCTGGAAGGAAGTCTTCGTGATTGCATCTAAAATATTAAAAAAAATAATACAACCAGATCCATATTTAACTTTACTTAATCTAAAACCGGAATGGTTAACACTCTTTCAATTCAAACTTATGATCCAACTAATAACGGCTGCAAAACAAACAGTGGCCAAGGCATGGAAATCTCCTACATTGGTACTAGCAGAAACAATTCACAGAATGAATAATACAATGTCCCATGCTAAGATGGTAGCCATCGATCAAAATCAAATTCCAAAATTTGAAAAACTTTGGCATCCTTGGATAAAACAACAGTTTCTGTCAAACTTCAATGACTCTGTCCTGTTGCCATGGTAACAGATTAAATGACTTACAGAGACACCCATTCTAAGGCTTCAAAGAGAACTAAAAAGAATAATAAACTGACGAGCGGGACAACCTTGTGGACCATACCTCTACCTTTCAACCCTTTTTCTTCTTTTTCTTTCCTTTTCTCCACCTTACGATTAAAGCTCATTATCAGAATTTATTTGACCTATATACACTCTACTTGTAAACAATATGTATAGTAGGTATAAATCATTTAAATACCTACAAAAGTAACTAAGGAAATGATATATATCTTTAATTTAGGTTTACGTAAACCCAATGTTTAATATTTGAAATTTCATTATATTTACCTATAGAAACCCTACTGTAAAACAATGAGCTTACTTTATAGATCCTTGTAAACTTACTTTATGTATCTTTATAACATTGTATACTCAATAAACTTCTTTTGACAAGGAAAATTGAGGATTTGCTCATGTCTTTTGAGATGGTGATTGGCACGTGAATTAAATTTTTATATTTGTATTTTACTATTAGACTTCACTATTCATTGTAAACACAAATTATTTGTAAATTCTTTTATTTTATGGTTTATGAACATAAGTGAATTTAGTTAGGGTTCTGTTTGACTTATACTCAGTGAGAGTTCTTTCAGCACATCATTTTTATATTGTTAATAGTCTTACAGAAACATATGAACTTCAATAAAATTAAAATTGAATTAAATTTTCTTTTATTAAATAAACTTCCTCTGCATACAGAATAAAGACAGAGAGATTACATGTCTTTCTTTTGAAATGTACCCCTTCAAAAGAAGAGAGCAAAAACTTTCCTCTACAACTGCCTGAGCTGCTGAACACTGCTCCATTAAAGAAAAACCATGTTCTGAAATCCACTGAGAAACCACTTCCAGGAGTGCTATTCCATGATGTCTCCTGCTGCATTGAATTGTTTTTCCCACTGACCTCCATGTGTCCATAAGAGCTAAACAGCTGCCAGCACATCATTACAGCAGAAACATTGACACACCTTTCCTGTCCAATGCTGCAATGCAAGGTTCAAATGTAAGGGAGATGCTGCTCATAGAGCCTCTGTCCTCTTCATGCAGAGGGGAACAGTGCCTGGAAGCTTCTGAGAACTGGGAGAGGGTCACAGGCACACTGCTGTAGCCATGATAGCCTGATACCTCTGGTAATATCCCCTGGTGGAGTGGAATAGAGAAGTTTGGTCCTGTCATCTGTGGAGCAAGAGTGGTGATGCTGGATACAATTAGCACAAAGCGCTTATTGCTGTTCTAAAAAATAGACAACATATTCCTCTGGAGAGTTTGTTTTTCTACCTTTGGTGAAGGATTGGCACTACGGGTTTTTTCAAGCATTGGGTGATGGCTGATGTGAAGGACCGTTACATGTTTCACATTTATAGGAGTGTTGCCAATCTACCAGATTGAGATTTACTGACACGACATGCAAAATTTACTGGCACAGCTAAGTTTTTACTAGCATTTATAAAAGTTACAAAATTACAATTTTAAGTGCAAATTTCAGCATTTCGGCTACAAACAAGTACCATATGCAATTAAGCAATGTGATTTAGGCTAGATAATAAGGCAAAAACATATTTCTTATTTTATTTTTCAACATACTAAGTAAGTAGCTCAAAGAAAGGACTCAGGAGGACAAGAAATTTGAATGGGCAGGTGCACACACATGAGATTGACTCTCATTGTGACACTGACAGCAGTGTGCAGCAGCACAGATGATGATGACACCTCACCAACACGACACGTCTCCTTCTGAGTCACAATGATAGTCTCTCTCCATACCAGGTTGTCCCTTCAGGTTGTCCCGGCTTGCTCCCGTCCCGCACACTCGGCTCCGGCCACTCTACTCGGCTCCCTTGAACCATGACCTCACATGACACACTCAGGCACTACGTCTGCCAGATGCTCCCCCGCTGGCGCCGCCCAAAACACACTGTAGCAGGCACTCGGATGGTCTCGGCTGTCTCCAAGCATCACAGCCATATTTTTTACTGGCAACTTTTTCCTGTCACTGGCATTTACTGGCAGGAGAAAAGTACCTGTTTGTTACTGGCTGCCAGTAAGAATACTGACAGTTGAACACTCATTCATAGCAATATAAACTAGTTATTTTGGCTGTCATGACAATTTCAGTTTATGATCACACTTTTGTGAACATTTTATTATCAATATTTTAGCACTGCATTTTTTCCCAATTGTTTATTGGTGTACTATATATCTACACTTATTGCACGTGGCTGTTTAAATTTCACTGAAAGAGCGCTGACTTTATTCTATTATTTTAATTACACTTATGTAGCCACCCACTATATTTTCTGGCTGACAGTTTCTTCCATCCACAAATGGACACACTTCCCAGAATTAAATGACTCTCTGGTTAAAGAGAAGTCAATATGCTCTTTATACCATAAGGATCATCCGTAGCACATGCAACCTTCCACATACACAGGTCTTTAGTTGGTATCCTCTAAAGCTCCAAAAAGATCATCCAAAGAAAGCCAGGGACACTCCATAGTGTAAAACCATTATTTAAAATGTATTAATAAAAATAATCAAAATACTCACAAAAGTACAAACAGCAGAGCTTTAAAATAATACACGTCAGTCCTGGGAATCAAACAGGCCGCTTCCGGATTCTACAGTGCATGACTGCTCCACACTATATATTTCGCCACATCTGGTGTCTTCCGGGGCAGATCTACAGTGGGGAAAATAATGATTTGATCCCCTGCAGATTTTATAAGTTTGCCCACTTACAAAGAAATGAAGGGTCTATAATTTTTATCACCGGTGTATTTTAAATGATAGAGACAGAATATCAACCATAATACCAGAAAAAAACACGAAAAACAAATGCTACTGTATAAATTAAATTGCAGTTCAGTGAGTAAAATAAGTATTTGATCCCCAAGCAAAACATGACTTAGTACTTGGCGGAGAAACCCTTGTTTACAAGCACAGAAGTAAGGCATTTTTTGTAGTTGGTTACCAGGTTTGCACACATCTTAGGAGGGATTTTGGTCCACTCTTCTTTATGGATCTTCTCTAAATCATTAAGGTTTCTTGGCTGTCTCATGGCAAACTGAAGCTTTAGCTCCCTTCATAAATTTTCTATAGGATTAAGGTCTAGAGACTGACTAGGCCACTCCATGACCTTAATGTGCTTCTTCTTAAGCCACTCTTTTGTTGCCTTGGTGGTATGTTTTGGGTCATTGTCATGCTGGAAGACCCATCCAAGACCCATCTTCAGTATTCTGGCTGAGGGAAGAAGGTTCTTATCCAAGATTTTACAATACATGGCCCTGTCCATTGGCTCCTCATTGCGGCAAAGTCGGCCTGCACCTTTGCAGAGAAACAGCCCCAAAGTATCATGTTTCCACCTCCATGCTTGACTGTAGGGATGGTGTTCTTAGGGTCATAGTCAGCATTTTTCTTCCTCCAAACACAGCGAATCAAGTTAATGCCAAAGAGCTCATTTTTGGTTTCATCTGACCACAGCACTTTCTCCCAATCCTTCTCTGAATCATTTAGATGTTCATTGACATGACTGTACATGTGCCTTCTTGAGGAGGGGGACTCGCCATGTTTGGAGGAAGAAAAATGCTGACTATGACCCTAAGAACACTATCCCTACAGTCAAGAGCGGAGGTGGAAACATTATGATTTGGGGCTGTTTCTCTGCTAAAGGTACAGACCGACTTTGCTGCATTGAGTGGCCAATGGACGGGGCCATGTATTGTACAATTTTGGATGAGAACCTTCTTCCCTCAGCCAGAACACTGAAGATGGGTCATGGATTGGTTTTTAGTTGTTTTTAGCATGACAATGAACCAAAACATACCACCAAGGCAACAAAAGAGTGGCTCAAGAAGAAGCACATTAAGGTCATGGAGTGGCTTAGTGAGTCTCCAGAACTTAACCCCATAGAAAATTTATGAAGGGAGCTAACATTTTGAGTTGCCATGCGACAGCCAAAAAACCTTAAGGATTTAGAGAAGATCTGTAAAGAAGAGTGGACCAAAATCCCTCCTGAGATGTGTGCAAACCTGATCACTAACTACAAGAAACATCTTACCTCTGTGCTTGCCTTGAAAATGTATTCATACCCCTTTACATTTTCCACATTTTCCACATTTTGTCATGTTACAGCTCAAACATAAATATATTTTATTGGGATTTTATGTGATAGATCAACACAAAGTGGTACATAATTGTAAAGTGGAAGGAAAATGATAAATGGTTTTCAAAATTTTTTACAACATTTTTTTTGCAACCATTTGCCTTCAGAAGTCACTTAATTAGTCCATCTGTGTGTAATTTAATCAGTATAAATACAGCTGTTCTGTGAAGCCCTCAGAGGTTTGTTAGAGAACCTTAGTAAACAAACAGGATCACGAAGGCCAAGGAACACACCAGACAGGTCAGGGATAAAGTTGTGGAGAAGTTTAAAGCAGGGTTAGGTTTGAACATCTCACGGAGCACTGTTCAATCCATCATCCGAAAATGGAAACAGTATGACACAAGTGCAAACCTACCGAGACATGGCCGTCCACTTAAACTGACAGGCCTGACAAGGAGGACATTAATCAGAGAAGCAGCCAAGAGGCCCATAGTAACTCTGGAGAAGCTGCAGAGATCCACAGCTCAGATGGGAGAATCTGTCCACAGGACAACTATTAGTTGTGCACTCCACAAATCTAGCCTTTATGGAAGAGTGGCAAGAAGAAAGCCATTGTTGAAAGAAAGCCATAAGAAGACCCGTTTTCAGAAGCCATGTGGGGGACACAGCAAACATGTGGAAGAAGGTGCTCTGGTCAGATGAAACCAAAATTAAACTTTTTGGCCTTAAAGTGATTGTAAATCTTCGATTATTTAAAAAAAAAATAAACATGTCATATTTACCTACACTGTGCAGCTCATTTTGCACAGGGTGGCCCTGAACACCGTCTTCTGGAGTCCCTCGGTGGCTCTCGCATTTCCTCCCCACATCAGATAACCCCCTAGGAGAAGCGCTGTCCAGGGGGGTTACCTTGCGGGTACGCTCCCGAGTTTGGCGTCCATAGCCACCGAATGTATGACTTAGCCACGCCCCCCGGCACCCGCATCATTGGATTTGATTGACAGCAGTGGAAGCCAATGGCTGCGCTGCTATCAATCTATCCAATCAAAAGCCTAGAACCCCCAGGCAGAGGGACAGCGCATCTGCGCCAGGTGAAGTTCCAGTGCTCAGGTAAGTAAAACATGGGGAGCTGGGGGGGCCGGTCACTGCCAGGTGTTTTTTCACCTTAATGCATGAGGTGAAAAAACACAAGGGTTTACAATCCCTTTAACCACTTCCCGACCGCTGCACGACGATGTACGTCCAAACTTTGAACGGGGATATCGTTGTTATGGCAGCAGCTAGCTGCCATAACCCCGGTATCCCCGTTTTCGTGCGGCGGCCGGCTTTCAGATAAAAGTGGTCCCTGCGGCGGATTCACCGCGAGATCACTTTTATCGGTGGCGGGAGGAGGGGCCCCCCCCTCCCGCCGCGATCCGGTGCCCTCCGCCGCTTACCGGAGCCGTCCGTAGCGGCGGAGGCGATCGCGTCCTGCTCTCTGGTGTGTCTGGAGACGAGTGAGGCTAAGATGGCGCTCATTCGTCTCCATGACACTGCTGGGCGGAAGCGACGTCAAAACGTCACTTCCGTCCACGCCTCTTAAAGGCATATTTTTTCAAATGTCATTTTTCTAAATGACTTTTTTTTTTTTTTTTTTCTTTTTTATTGCATTTTAGTGTAAATATGAGATCTGAGGTCTTTTTGACCCCAGATCTCATATTTAAGAGGTCCTGCCATGCTTTTTTCTATTACAAGGGATGTTTACATTCCTTGTAATAGGAATAAAAGTGACACAATTTTTTTTTTTAAACAGTGTAAAAATAAATAAAATATTGTAAAATAAATAATAAAAAAAAAAAAAAAAATTTTAAAACCCCCCTGCTCCGACGAGCTCGCGCGCAGAAGCGAACGCATACGCGAGTAGCGCCCGCATATGAAAACGGTGGTCAAACCACACATGTGAGGTATCACAGTGACCAGTAAAGTGAGAGCAATAATTCTAGCCCTAGACCTCCTCTGTAGCACAAAATATGCAACCTGTAGAATTTTTTAAACGTCGCCTATGGAGATTTTTGAGGGTAAAAGTTTGATGCCATTCCACGAGCGGGCGCAATTTTCAAGCATGACATGTTGGGTATCAATTTACTTGGCGTAACATTATATTTCACAATATAAAAAAAAAATGGGATAACTTTATTGTTGTCTTATTTTTTTATTCAAAAAAGTAAATTTTTTCAAAAAAAGTGCGCTTTTAAGACCGCTGCGCAAATACGGTGCAAAAAAAAGTATTGCAATGACCTCCATTGTATTCTCTAGGGTGTTAGAAGAAAAACCATATATAATGTTTGGGGGTTCTAAGTAATTTTCTAGCAGAAAAACCTGTTTTAAACATGTAAACACCTAAAATCCAAAACGGGGCTGGTCCTTAAGTGGTTAAAGCAAAATGCTATGTGTGACGGAAAACTAATACTGAACATCACCTTGAACACAGCATCCCCACCGTAAAACATGGTGGTGGTTGATGGGAAGATGGATGGAGCCAAATACAGGGCAATCTTAGAAGAAAACCTGTAATGCCGCGTACACACGAGCGGAATTTCCAACAGAAAAAGTCAGATGGGAGCTTTCCATCGTATATTCCGACCGTGTGTATGCCCCATCGGACTTTTTCTGTCGGAAATTCCGCTCGTGTGTATGCGGCCTTACAGGTTATCTTCTAAGTTTGCCCTGTATTTGGCTCCATCCATCTTCTCATCCTTCCCATCGGAAAAAGTCAGATGGGAGCTTTCCATCATATATTCTGACCGTGTGTATGCCCCATCTGACTTTTTCCGTCGAAAATTCAGACGGACTTAGATAGAGAACATCTATATTTTTTTATATATATTGTTATATATTTTTCCGACGGAACAAATTACTATCGGAAAAACCGCTCGTCTGTATGCTGTTCCGACGCACCAAAAACAACCCATGCTCTGAAGCAAGAATGAGACAGAAATGCTCGGTCTGGTAAAACTAGCGTTCATAATGGAGATAGCACATTCCTCACGCTGCAAATTCTGTGATCTTTTAATGCAGCGCATTCTTTTGTGCTTTATAATGCTAGAAGAATGAAGTTGTTTTGCTGCTGATATTCACACAGAATTCTCACAAACTTATTTCTTTATTATTTCTCGTGATCTCATGAATAATCTTTTATTTTTTTAAAGCCAGATCTGCAGAATAATGTTTAGAATAATTTTTATAGTCATCTTTTTTTTTTTTTTATTTCATCCAGATCTCCTTTTTTTGGATTATTGAAAAATTATTTTCTAGTGATCTCCATAATATGTTTTTTTGTGTGTGTGTCAAGTTACCACAACACCATTATTATCTTGTATTTTTTAACCTCAAGGAGGTTGGTTGTTGTCCCTTGTTAATTTGACATTGTATTTTTGAAATGTACCTGCCTACTCACAAACAAACTGTCCTTTTTGTAGAAAAACACATAGGCAAGTATTTGTAAAAAAAAATATCAATTTATTCTCGCTAACAAAATAGAGAGGAAGGCAACACTGGAGAAACGTTTGGAATTTGCAAAGCCTTTTGGCCCCCAGGGCAGACATCAAGTCTGTGGAAAATAAAATTGTTAGCTTGAGGAGTCCATATAATTTGGAGCCCAATCTGGTCCAGGACTCCCCGAGATCAGGACCAGCAGCAGATGACATGTATGTCCCCAGGCTGTGGTACTACACCAGCCTGTGCCTTCTGTCAGACCAGACTGAACCCAGGCCATCACTTTCTTCTCTTCACTGCAGCCTTCCCTCCACACTTCCCTGCAGCCTTCCTTGGAGGCTGTGGCTCTGGTGGTGGACTTGTGGCAGGAGGAGGAGAAGGATGGGCAAGCTCACATACGTGGCTGTTCTCAGTCAGCTGGGCCCTCAACCCCTTCTGAAGGGCCTGAGCAAAAATTCCCTCACAGAGGAAGCATTGGCCCTCCTGAAATTTCTACAATCTAGTGGCTAGATAGCAGCCATAGGCCTCTTCAGCGTCGGGGGGGGCTTCTGAGGACATCACTTGCTTCCCTAATGAGATCCAGTGCTGCCTCCTCCGTGATCGTCCCCTTCCTGGGCCTTTTTGTTGGAAGGCGGAGGGGAGGCACCTGTGATTGGGTGAGGCCACTGGGCCTGCCCACCTCCTGGCTGACACTGGGCCCACCCACCTCCTGGTTGACACTGGGCCCACCCACCTCCTGGCTGTCACTGGGCACGGCCTCCTTCTAGCTGACACTGGGCACGGCCTCCTCCTGCCTACCACTTTCCAGACCCTCCTCCTGGCTGAGCTCGTCTTGTGTATAAAAAAGGGACATAGTTTTAGTTTTTGGTTCACCAATCACACACAATTTTCAGCTCATGACTTGAAAATTGAATGTTAATAAATAGAAAAGACTATCATTCTGAGCCCAGCATTTTTCATTCTTGTCCCAAACATTTTTGGCCACTACTGTCAATTGATTTGTAAATCTCTTTTTTTTTTTAAATCATTAATTTGTTAGCAATTATAACATCTAGTTAACATCATTAATATTAGGACAATAAATATGTATAAAAATAATATACCTGACTCCAGCTGGGCACATCCACTTCTTCCAGGATGGGAGGCCCAGGTTGTTCCTCGTCAGCCTCTGCTGGGGTTGAGGGAAGGGTGGAGGGAAGGCTGCAGGGAAGGGTAGAAAGTGATTCCCTGGCTTCAGTCTGGTCATCCAGAAACCGCAGTTTGTTGAAGTACCACGGCCTGGGTACATACACTTGCGCTGCTGCTGCTCCTGATCTGAGTGATTTCTGGATCTTATTATGCTACTTCTTATACATGTTCCTCAAGATCCCAATTTTCTTTTCCAAGAACACGATGGTTGCATCGGGGACCCGAGTTTTCTCAAATTCCAGAAGTTTCTCCAGCGTTGACCTCCTAACTTGTTTATTATACTATAAGCTGTGTTTCACCTCCCACAAATTCCTCATCTCCCTGTACCTGTCTATGAAACTGCCCATGAATTCTGGGTCCTTAAAGTGATTCATATTTACTGTAAGACAATACACCAGACAAAAACACTAATGTCAGCCTAAACTCTCCTAATCTTATCCCAATATAGGCCTAAATCTTGAAGCAGTTTAGGCCACTGATGGCCCAAGTTAAAATTTACCTTCGTTTAGGATGCTCACCACTTCCGTTTCTCCTTCCTCCGCACACAGATCGTACGTACGACACATGCGTGTTAGCTTGATATACACTGCACATGCGTGAAACTGCCTGCGTCGCCCGCCCCTGACGCTCTTTCGAGAATATTTCCCGCCTCTTCTCTTTCGGCGTGCAGTAGAAGCGACATGGTGGAGACACAGCAGGTGTGTGTTAATTCTAGTAACAAGGAGGAGGAAAGCCCGGAGCCAGAAACTTCCCGATCCCGGAGGAGAAGATTTAAGGCCTCAAATATGGCCTGTATAGAGTTGGTGGAGATGGTGGACATCTTGAGGAGGAACGACTATGATGGGAAGCATGGACCATACCTAAACCCAAATGTGAGAAAGGCCAAGATCATGACTAAAGTTTTGAAGAGTCTGCACAGAAATTTTAGGGTATGACGATCCAAGGAGCAATTGAGGAAACGCTGGTCAGACCTAAAACTGAGGGAGCAGGATCAGTATAGAAGAATCAAGACAGTGCTTCTAAAAAGTAAGTACTTGTCGTGTGTTCCTATCATTATTATTATACTTGCATGCTGCTCCATGTGCTCTTCTTTACTGTTGTACAGTTTAAAATGGCGACTTTCATGTTCGTGGGCGCAGTAATCGGTCGTAGGAAACATTGTTCGCTCATTAAATACAATGTTTTGGGCAGATACAGGTTAAATACATTTGGTCATGCCTATTTGTATAAAAATAAGTTTTGTACATTGCTGTCTAGATGTGTTTGTAACTAGAATGAAATGCAAGCTTGATTCAGTGTAATGTAAGGAGAGGACACTCAGCAGCTGTTTACACATCTGGACTCAGGAGCACTAGTGTGGGACACAAGAACAAACTTTTTAAGGTGTCCCACACAGGTGCTCCAGTGGATACTTGGGGTGTCTCCATGTGTGAAAATTGTCACAAAAAGGTAAGTATTCCAGCTTTGGTAAGGTAAAAAATCATGTCTTCAGCTTGGAACTCTGCCCAAAACAGACAATTGTACCCCACTTCCCAGCAATGTTTCATATTCCTATTTTTGGACTCAAATATCTGTGTGCTAAGTATACCTTTTTTTTTCATTCTCATAGGGGAGAAAAGACTCGGAGGACACTACTCAGAGGACACCAGGAACCCCACACCTCAGAAAGAAGGGGAACTCAGCACAAGACCACACCCCGAGGATCTGGAGGAAGGAGAGGTGGAGGAAGTTGGCGAACTTGTCACCACAACAGGTGAGTGTCTGACACCCCAGCTTCAGGTAATATATGTATGCCTGCATATTTATATTACATGTTTTTACACAAATTTTTAGGTGTGCTGGTTGTGTAAGAGCAAGCTGAACATTTCACAAGTGACAGTGCACAAAGGCTAATCCAGGACATCATGGTGTGGAATCGTGAAATTGACATCATAAGCAATTAACTCAATGTTATGGAACAACAAATGAAGAACATGACTGTTGTGTTGGGGAGATTCTAAATATCTTCCAAATGCCACCATTTTACCATTTGTTGTACTAAACAAAAAATTTTTTTTTTTACATCTTAAAAGCCAAATTTTGAAGATGCACACGGTGTGTCAACATGTGCTATCTGCCATCGGGGATATCAATGTACGTGTTTTATGGGTGCAACCAGTTCCTCGTAACTCTAGTAGGTGAGAGGAAGGGGTTGCACCCCCAAAACACATCCATTGATCCCCCATGATGGGAGATAGCACATGTTGACATTAGGCATGGGATCAGGAGGGAAATAACCATTTTGACTCCCAAATTGTGTACATCTTCAAAATTTTGCTTTTACAGGGGTGACATCACCCCATCTGATGAAGGCAATATCAACACATTTTGGACATACTATAATGTCTGATATTGCCTTCATTTTTTCTACGTTGAACTTTGTAAGTTCCAGAGTTGTGTATGTTATGTTTTGAAACATGCCTGTTTACACCAAAAAAACAAAAAATTGTAAAAAACTTGAGAAAAAAAGACTATTTTCCCCAAAAATTTGATAGCGCACATGTGAATGTGCACAGAGTAAAAAGTTTGATAATCAACAATGTGTGGCTTCTTTCAATGCTCAATATCAGTTTTGTAAGTGATTTTGTGTTTACAGTGACAATGGGGCTTATTTATTAAAGGAAATTACACTTGGCACTACAAGTGCACTAGGATTACCTAGGAGACAGCTAAAAAGAAACACAAGCAATAAAGAAATTTCAAGATTTTATTAGATAATTTTTTTTTAAATTAAAAACTTATTTAGACATTGTCTGGCATAGCAATGGCCCCCCTACCCG
Source organism: Aquarana catesbeiana (assembly GCF_042186555.1). NCBI lineage: Eukaryota > Metazoa > Chordata > Amphibia > Anura > Ranidae > Aquarana > Aquarana catesbeiana. The sequence goes on from NC_133327.1 coordinate 571,633,368, forward strand.
TAAAATAATTTAGATATTTCTGCCGAACTTCACGGGTGCTTTGGGGTGCCTAGCCAGGACGGCCAGTATCCAGGGCCGTCAGGGGATTTGCAGGAAGTCCGGCCTCAGGCCCAACTGAGGCAACATAATTTTGGGCATTTTTCCTTACAAAATGTGGTTAATTTTGTACTCTGCCATATGTATTGCTGTCAGAAATAGGTGGAACCGGCTGGCCATTATCCCGAAGGCATTCTCAATGACTCTTCTGGCTCTGGCCAGCCGATAGTTAAAAACCCTCCTCTCCGGCGTGAGGGTCCTCTGGAGGAATGGCCTCATCAGGTGCTCGCCCAGACCAAATGCTTCATCAGCAATAAAGATGAACGGGAGTCCTTCAACGTTGTCCGCAGCAGGTGGCAATGCCAGGCCACCAGTCTGGAGACATTGGTAGAACTCAGTCTGGGCGAAGACTCCTCCATCTGACATGCGGCCATTCTTCCCCACGTCCACATAGAGGAACTCATATTGTGCCGACACCACCGCCATCAACACTATACTATTAAAACCCTTATAATTGTAATAGTAAGACTCCGAATGGGGTGGTGGTACGATGTGGACGTGCTTCCCATCTATAGCCCCTCCACAGTTGGGAAAGTCCCAACAATCAGCAAAATGGGAGGCCACAGTCTGCCATTCCTGTGGGAAGGAAACTGTGGAGTCAAACCAAAAATAAAAAAATTAGTACTTTTGCACATAACATTGTAAGCAGATTACACAAAAACATTCTTGGCCAACATCAGTATAACATTTATTTTAACCACTTGACCACTGGGCACTTAAACCCCCTTAATAACCATACCAATTTTCAGCTTTCGGTGCTCTCACATTTTGAATGACAATTACTCAGTCATGCAACACTGTACCCAAATGAAATTTTTGTCCTTTTTTTCCACACAAATAGAGCTTTCTTTTGGTGGTATTTAATCACCGCTGGGTTCTTTATTTTTTGCGCTATAAAAGAAAAAAGACCGTAAATTCAGTAAAAAAAATGCATTTTTCTTTGTTTCCGTTATAAAATTTTGCAAATTAGTAATTTTTTCTTCATATATTTTGGCCAAAATTTATACCGCTACATATCTTTGGTAAAAATAACCCAAATCGGTGTGTATTATTTGGTTATTTGGTGAAAGTTATAGAGTCCAAAAGCTATGGTGCCAATATCTGAAAATTGATCACACCTGAAGTACTGACGGCCTATCTCATTTCTTGAGACCCTAACATGCCAGAAAAGTACAAATACCCCCCAAATGACCCCTTTTTGGAAAGAAGACATTCCAAGGTATTTAGAAAGATGCATGATGAGTTTTTTGAAGTTGTCATTTTTTCCCCACAATTCTTTGCAAAATCAAGATTTTTTTTTTTCTTTTTTTTTTTTCACAAAATTGTCATATTATCAGGTTATTTCTCACACACAGCATATGCATACCACAAATTATACCCCAAAACACATTCTGCTATTACTCCAGAGTATGGCGATACCACGTGTGTGACACTTTTACACAGCGTGGCCACATACAGAGGCCCAACATGCACGCCAATTCTGACATTTCTTTCCTACATGTAAAAATCATCATTTATTTGCTAGAAAATTACATAGAACCCCAAAACATTATATATGTTTTTTTAGCAAAGACCCTAGAGAATACAATGGCGGTTGTTGCAACTTTTTATCTCGCACGGTATTTGCGCAGCAATTTTTCGAACGTGTCTTTTTTGGAAACAAAAACATTTTTGTGCTTTAAAAAAAAAACAAAACAGTAAAGTTAGCCCAATGTTTTTGCATAATGTGAAAGATGAAGTTGTGCCAAGTAAATAGATACCTAACATGTCACCCTTCAAAATTGCACACGCTCGTGGAATGGCTCCAAACTTCGCTACTTAAAAATCCCCATAGGTAACGCTTAAAAATGTTTTACTGGTTACATGTTTTGAGTTACAGAGGAGGTCTAGGGCCAAAATGATTGCTCTCGCTCTACCGATCGCAGCGATACCTCACATGTGTGGTTTGAACACCATTTTCATATGTGGGCGGGACTTACATATGCGTTCGCTTCTGCATGCGAGCACACGGGGACACGGGGGAAAAAAATGTATTTATTTTTTTATTGTTCATTTTACTTTATTTATTTATTTCATTTTTTGATCACTTTTATTCCTATTACAAGGAATGTAAACATTCCTTGTAATAGGAATATGGCATGACAGGTCCTCTTTACAGTGAGATATGGGGTCAGTAAGACCCCACATTTCACTTCTAGGCTGGGAAGCCTGAAATAAAAAAAAAAAACCCATCTTGGTTTAGCGGTGAGTCGGTAGAAGCACCTGAGGGCGGCGGGAGGGGGGGACGTCCCCTCTCGCCTCTCGTAAGAATGATAAAGCAGCAGAACAGCCACTATGATCATTCTTATGGTGTAGGGAATCGCCAGATGAAAAGCTGCTATCTGAATGATGCCCGTAGCTACAGGCATCATTCAGATATCCCCGTACAAAGTCAAGGACGTCGTATGACGGCCGGCGGCGGGAAGTGGTTAAAACGCTTTTTTTTTTTTAACACAAAGTTGTCCATTTATACAATATTTCTAACACATAGCATGTACATACCAAAAATGATACCCTGAAATAGATTCTCCTACTCCTCCTGAGTAGGGATGAGCTTCGAGTTCGAGTCGAACTCATGTTCGACTCGAACATTGGCTGTTCGCAAGTTCGCCGAACAGCGAACAATTTGGGGTGTTCGCGGCAAATTCGAATGCCGCAGAACACCCTTTAAAAGTCTATGGGAGAAATCAAAAGTGCTAATTTTAAAGGCTTATATGCAAGTTATTGTCATAAAAAGTGTTTGGGGACCCGGGTCCTGCCCCAGGGGACATGGATCAATGCAAAAAATAGTTTAAAAAACGGCCGTTTTTTCAGGAGCAGTGATTTTAATAATGCTTAAAGTCAAACAATAAAAGTGTAATATCCCATTAAATTTCGTACCTGGGGGGTGTCTATAGTATGCCTGTAAAGGGGCGCATGTTTCCCGTGTTTAGAACAGTCTGACAGCAAAATGACATTTCGAAGGAAAAATTCCATTGAAAACTACCCGCGGCTATTGCATTGCGGACAATACACATAGAAGTTCATTGATAAAAACGGCATGGGAATTCAACACAGGGAAACCCCGAACCAAAATTAAAAAAAAAAAATGACGTGGGAGTCCCCCTAAATTCCATACCAGGCCCTTCAGGTCTGGTATGGATATTAAGGGGAACCCCAGCCAAAATTTAAAAAAAAAATGACGTGGGGTTCCCCCTAAATTCCATACCAGACCCTTCAGGTCTGGTATGGATTTTAAGGGGAACCCCGCACCAAAAAAAAAAAAAAAAAAAAGGCGTGGGGTCCCGACAAAAATCCATACCAGACCCTTATCCGAGCACGCAACCTGGCAGGCCGCAGGAAAAGAGGGGGGGACGAGAGTGCGGCCCCCCCCTCCTGAACCGTACCAGGCCACATGCCCTCAACATTGGGAGGGTGCTTTGGGGTAGCCCCCCAAACCACCTTGTCCCCATGTTGATGAGGACAAGGGCCTCATCCCCGCAACCCTGGCCGGTGGTTGTGGGCAGGGCCGGACTTACAATTGGGCTTGACTGGGCTCAAGCCCATGGGCCCCTTCCAATAGGGGGCCCCGAGGGCAGGGCCGGATCCACGGTAAACACCTGCCCGCTAGTCAGCCCGTTTAGTCGGTACCGCTGCTTATTTCACGGCGACCAATCAGGCTTGTGTTTACTCCCACTTCCTGGTAGCAGTGGAACGCACCATAGGGCGGACGTGATGTCATCAGCCAGAAATGATGGCCTCGTTGCCTCCCATGTCTTGCATCATTTCTGGCTGATTACATCACGTCCGCCCTATGGTGCGTTCCACCGCTACCAGGACGTGGGAGTACACAAGCCCGATCGGTCGCCGTGAAATTAGCAGCGGTGCAGATGAAACGGGCTTGCTAGCGGGTGGGAGTTTGCCGCCCCCCTGAATGTTAGAAATCATGGGGCCCCCGTACATCCTACCTGACGGGGCCCCCTTCGACCCGGTGGCAAGTGACACCCTGCATCAGCTGACAAGTGACACCCTGCATCCGCTGACAAGTGACAACCTGCATCCGCTGACAAGTGACACCCTGCATCGCTGACAAGTGACACCCTGCATCCGCTGACAAGTGACACCCTGCATCCACTGACAAGTGACGTGACAAGTGACACCCTGCATCCGCTGACAAGTGACGTGACAAGTGACACCCTGCATCCGCTGACAAGTGACACCTTGCATCGCTGACAAGTGACGTGACAAGTGATACCCTGCATCCGCTGACAAGTGACACCCTGCATTGCTGACAAGTGATGTGACAAATGACACCCTGCATCCGCTGACAAGTGACGTGACAAGTGACACCCTGCATCCGCTGACAAGTGACACCCTGCATTGCTGACAAGTGACGTGCCAAGTGACACCCTGCATCCGTTGACAAGTGACAACCTGCATCCACTGACAAGTGACACCCTGCATCTGCTGACAAGTGACGTGGCAAGTGACAATCCGCAATGTGTGGCAAGTGACAATCCGCATCTGAAGGCAGGTGACGTTGGCAAGTGACACGCTCAGGCTCCGACTGATTCTGCTTATGGTGAATTGAACTATTTTATTTTATATAACAATGTAATAATAGAAATATTGCACTTCAATCATTTTTTTTACGATACAGCACTGCGTCGATTTAACTGACAATTTCGCAGTTGTGTGATGCTGTACCCAAACACTCGGCTACTCTCGACTCCGCTCGGGACTGCGAGAGGACCCAAGAGCCGCTGAGAGGACCCCAGAGCCGCCGAGATACACAGGACTCTGTATCTCGGCAGCGCCATTTTTAAACTTCAAGACTGCAATGACAAGGCTGCAAACGACACTGGGGCAAGGCTGCAAATGACAAGGCTGCAATGACACTGGACAAGGCTGAAGATGGACGCTGTGCAAGGCTGCATTAATGGGCGTTTAAATTTAAGTTTTTTCCTTAAACTTCACTCCTAAAAAAAAGTGTTTTTCCTTAAAATTCCCTACTAAACTAGGGGTGCGTGTTATACGCCGACACGTGTTATATGCCGATAAATATGGTAATGTATAGAAGGTAGGGCCCGAAAGTGAATCAAGCCCAGGGGCCCCCACCACCCTAAGTCCTGCCCTGGTTGTGGCGGTCTACGGGCGGGGGGCTTATCGGAATCTGGAAGCCCCCTTTAACAAGGGAACCCCCAGATCCCGCCCCCCCGTGTGAAATGGTAAGGGGGTACTTACCCCTACCATTTCACTAAAAAACTGTCAAAAATGTTAAAAATGACAAGAGACAGTTTTTGACAATTCCTTTATTTAAATGCTTCTTCTTTCTTCTATCTTCCTTCATCTTCTTCTGGTTCTTCTGGCTCTTCTGGTTCTTCCTCCGGCATTCTCGTCCAGCATCTCCTCCGCGGCGTCTTCTATCTTCTTCTCCTGGGGCCGCTCCGCACCCATGGCATGGGGGGAGGCTCCCGCTCTTCTCTTCATCTTCTTCTTCATCCTCTTCTCTTCTTCCTTCTTCTCTTCTTCTCTGCTTCATTTTCTTCTCCGGGCCGCTCCGCATCCATGCTGGCATGGAGGGAGGCTCCCGCTGTGTGACGGCGTCTCCTCGTCTGACGGTTCTTAAAAAACGGGGGGCGGGGCCACCCGGTGACCCCGCCCCCTCTGACGCACGGGACATGACGGGACTTTCCTGTGGCATTCCACGTGACATCACAGGGAAGTCCCGTCAAGTCACCGTGCGTCAGAAGGGGGCGGGGTCACCGGGTGGCCCCGCCCCCCGTTATTTAAGAACCGTCAGACGAGGAGACTCCGTCACACAGCGGGAGCCTCCCTCCATGCCAGCATGGGTGCGGAGCGGCCCAGAGAAGAAAATGAAGAAGAGAAGAAGGAAGAAGAGAAGAGGATGAAGAAGAAGATGAAGAGAAGAGCGGGAGCCTCCCCCCATGCCATGGGTGCGGAGCGGCCCGAGGAGAAGAAGATAGAAGACGCCGCGGAGGAGATGCTGGACGAGAACGCCGGAGGAAGAACCAGAAGAGCCAGAAGAACCAGAAGAGGAAGAAGATGAAGAAAGAAGAAGCATTTAAATAAAGGAATTGTCAAAAACTGTCTCTTGTCATTTTTAACATTTTTGACAGTTTTTTAGTGAAATGGTAGGGGTAAGTACCCCCTTACCATTTCACACAGGGGGGGGCCGGGATCTGGGGGTCCCCTTGTTAAAGGGGGCTTCCAGATTCCGATAAGCCCCCCGCCCGCAGACCCCCACAACCACCTGCCAGGGTTGTGGGGATGAGGCCCTTGTCCTCATCAACATGGGGACAAGGTGTTTTGGGGGGCTACCCCAAAGCACCCTCCCAATGTTGAGGGCATGTGGCCTGGTACGGTTCAGGAGGGGGGGCCGCACTCTCATCCCCCCTCTTTTCCTGCGGCCTGCCAGGTTGCATGCTCGGATAAGGGTCTGGTATGGATTTTTGGGGGGACCCCACGCCGTTTTTTTTTTTTTTTTTTGGCGCGGGGTTCCCCTTAAAATCCATACCAGACCTGAAGGGTCTGGTATAGAATTTAGGGGGAACCCCACGTCATTTTTTAAAAAAATTTTGGCCGGGGTTCCCCTTAATAATTGCCTGTCGAGAACTTGAGGTCCTGTAGACTTATCCCAGTCGCCAAGTACTGCAACGTGGCGACTAGCCTCTGCTCCAGAGTGATGGCTTGCCACATGCAGGTGTCCTGACTGCTAATATAAGGGGTCAGCAAAGCCAACAGATGGTCAAAAACGGGTTCCGTCATCCTGAGAAAGTTCCTGAAATCATCAGGATTATTCTCCTGGATCTCACGAAGCAAAGGCATATGAGAGAATTGGTCTCGCTGGAGTAACCAATTCTTGGTCCATGAATTCCTCCCCACCCTGTTCATGGACTGGGCTTGGGTCCAAGTATGAACCCCAACACTAAGCCCCCACACAGCACGAACTCTACAACGAGTACGTACCCACAACATGGCTTCAAAACGGTCGGCTGGTCAGAATGAACTAACAGAACGCACTGAAGAACAGCAAGGCCTGTGAGGAGCGAGGTGAAAATCAGAAACGAGCGGACAAGAACACACTGAAAAACAGATGCAAACTGACTACACGCACTGAAAAGCAGATACAAACCCACAAGCACACACTGAAGAGCAGTAACGGACTGAAAAGCATGAAAGCTGAAAAGCGCGAATCGTCTCTCACCAAACTTCTACTAACACGAGATAAACACGAGATTAGCAGAAGGAGCCCAAAGGGTGGTGCACTGGCTATTGAACTTCCTATTTTCTAGTCCCGTCGTATGTGTTGTACGTCACCGCGTTCTTGACGGTCGGACTTTGATGTGACCGTGTGTATGCAAGACAGCTTGAGCGGAATTCCGTCAGAAAAACCTTTTATTCCAACGGCAAACAACACAGGTCGTGTGTACAGGGCATTAGAGTCTGCAAAAGATTTGAGCCTGGGGCAGAGGTTCACCTTCCAACAGGACAACAACCCTAAACATACAGCCAGAGCTATAATGGAATGGTTTAGATAAAAGCATGTTCATGTGTTAGAATGGCCCCGTCAAAGTCCAGACCTAAATCCAATTGAGAATCTGTGGCAAGACTTGAAAATTGCTGTTAACAGATGCTTTTCATCCAATCTGACAGAGCTTGAGCTATTTTTTTAGATGAATGGGCAAAAATGTCACTCTCTAGATGTGCAAAGCTGGTAGAGACATCCCCAAAAAGACTTGCAGCTGTAATTGCAGTGAAAAGTGGTTGTACAAAGTATTGACTCAGGGGGCTGAATACAAATGCACGCCACACTTTTCAGATATTTAATAGTAAAATATTAATTTATCATATGCCTTCCACTTCACAATTATGTGCCACTTTGTGTTGTTCTATCATATAAAATCCCAATAAAATACATTTAAGTTTTTGGTTGTAATGACAAAATGTGAAAAATTTCAAGGGGTATGAATGCTTTTTCAAGGCACTGTACTAAGTCATGTTTTGCTTGGGGATCAAATACTTATTTTACTCACTGAACTGCAACTCAGTTTATAACATTTGTATCATGTTTTTTTCTGGATTTTTGGTTGATATTCTGTCTCTATCATTTAAAATACACCAATGATACAAATTATAGACCCTCCATGTCTTTGTAAGTGGGCAAACATACATAATCTCAGGGGATCAAATAATTATTTCCCCCACTGTGTATGCAACCTACTGTTTTTAATAGGCCTGTACAAAAAAATACAAAAATCTGCATTGCTAGTCATTGTTTTTTGCCCTTTTATGAATAAATATGTGCATATACTTGCATACATCATACACCCTTGCCAAAAAAGCAACTAGAAGAATTTTTACACGTGCGTACGCAAATGCGTGAAGATGTTCATTTATGCATGCCAATATGCACACTTACGTATGCTAGTACACGCGCCAATACGAGCATATACTATACACCTAATCCCCAGGTTTTTACAAGGAACTTTCTGCCAGAGCTATCTGGTGTTAATACATCAGTACCAGGCGCAAGAACCCTTGGAGAGGATTCCATCCACATACAAATGGAGCAGACTTTGACAGAGTCCTTAGCACTGATGGGAACTGGTTTATGAAGTGGGGTTTATCTGTGTTTTTTTAGTACATTATCCATGCCCATCATGAAATGTTTGCAGGTCAGTTGGGTGTCAGCATGCTAAAGCTTGTAGTACAGAAAAAAGTATATAAAACGTATTTTGTACATCCGTAAGCACAAGGGAAAACAGGTGTGTGAAATCTCATCCACTTGGTCCCTAGATGGCAGCATTGGTCATTCTATAACAATGACTTTAACATTGCTTGCCATAAAAAAATGGAAACTGTTATGGTTAATCAGTAATGCTATGGCATCCTGTATAGTTATTTGACTTTCCTGTTATCTGTGTATAAGAGGGTTTTACAACAAATTGCATTTGCATCACAACGAGTATGTTCTGCTTTGACATTATCACCTTGTGAAAAGCGCCAGCCATAAGGCACCCCATATACAAAATACTTGAAATGTAAAGAGAAGCACAAGTAGGGCTATTGAGAGATTACACAACACTGTGTATATAGATGTCTATGGTGGATAAAGTAGTCTGGCTTATCCCGATGAGCATGGTAAAATAATGACAGTTTTGGGAAAACATGTTTTGTTCATAAAGGTTTCTAAGGTACATTTAACACCGTAGATAAAAAAAATACTCCTTATTTACCTCAATGAGAGGTTCGCCATGGAGGTACACTTTACAATTAATTAAGATCATGCTTTAATATGATAAAGCAGTTGTAAACTTAATTAAAACACATTTAGTATGCTAACTCATAATTGGAATGTTTTAAAATAAAATACTGGACTTAACTATTTTCAGTACCTTGTTTCATCTCATTGCCATGTATTTCCTGCAGCTTCTTTTGCAACCACTTGCTGTTACTTACTGCATATACCATACTTGCCAACTGTCCCGAATTTCTCGGGACATTACCGGGATTTAGACCCTTTTCCCGATCTAATCGTTTCCCGGGAGATGTCCTGAGAAATTTGGTTTTTCACGATTTTCGCCGCCGGCCCGCTAGAGTTCCGTGGCCGGCAGAGAAGATGTCTCTTCCAGCTGCCATTTTTAAGGAGACTGTAGGCTGGCTAGATGGCTTAAAGTAGAGATTGAGCTGCAGCGCCACCCACCCCCCCAGCCCACTCCGCCCCGCTGCCAGTCTCTGTGACCTGTTATGGAAAGGGGCGGGGGATGGGCGGCGCCGCAGCTCAATCTCTACTGTAACCATGCAGCTCCTCTCGATGGATGTCACAGGGGGGAGGTCTGGATGTCACAGGGGGGGCCAGTCTGGATGTCAGGGGGGGCTGGTCTAGATGTCACAGGGGGGGCCAGTCTGGATGTCACGGGGGGCTGGTCTGGATGTCACAGGGGGGGTGGTCTGGATGTCACAGGGGGGGCTGGTCTGGATGTCACGGGGGGCCGGTCTGGATGTCACGGGGGGCCGGTCTGGATGTCACGGGGGGCTGGTCTGGATGTCACGGGGGGCTGGTCTGGATGTCACAGAGGGGGCTGGTCTGGATGTCACAGGGGGGGACGGTCTGGATGTCACAGGGGGGGGCTGGTCTGGATGTCACAGGGGGGCCTGTCTGGATTTCACAGGGAGGGGCCATATAGTCTGGATGTCATGGGGGGCTGTATAGTCTGGATGTCACAGGGGGGCACCAGATGTAAGGGAGACTGTGCTGATGGGGACTCAGATGTGAGGGGGGCTCTGCTGGGGACTCCTGATGTGAGGGGGGCTCCGCTGGAGACTCCGGATGTGAGGGGGGCTCCATTAGGGACTCCTGATGTAAGGGGGGCTCTGCTGGGGACTCCTGGTGTTAGGGGGGCTCCTGATGTGAGGGGGGCTCCTGATGTGAGGGGGCTCCGCTGGGGACTCCTGATGTGAGGGGGGCTCCCCTGGGGACTCCGGATGTGAGGGGGGCTCCGCTGGGGACTCCTGATGTGAGGGGGGGCTCCGCTGGGGACTCCTGGTATGAGAGGGGCTCCGCTGGGGACTCCTGATGTGAGGGGGGCTCTGCTGGGGACTCCTGATGTGAGGGGGCTCCGCTGGGGACTCCTGATGTATGAGGGGGCTCCGCTGGGGACTCCTGATGTGAGGGGGGCTCCGCTGGGGGCACCTAATGCAAGGACGGACTCTGCTGGGGGCACCTGATGCAAGGACGGATGGCTGGTGGCAGGCGACGTGGCAGGTGACTCGCTCAGGGATCCCACTGATTCTGCATTATGGTGAGTTGAATGATTTAATTTTATATTACAATGTAATAATAGAAATAATGCGCTTCAATCATCCTGACACCATAACAACCATGGTGCCGGGATGATTGAAGTGCTAACACCAGGTGTTTGGAGTATCTTTATCTGCTGATTGTTAAACTTTCTAGAATACACATATTTCTATTGTCGTGTAGGATCTGGGCGTGCTGTCCCTCCATCCCTCCCCCCCTTTCCCTCTCCATCCCTCATTCATCTTAGACTCTAACCACACCCCATTTGAGCCATGCCCATTTAAGACACGCCCACTATTTCACGTAAACCACGCCCATTTTTCGTCACGACGCGCTTCACGCGCCTCATTTTTACTTCCCCCTATGTCACGCCCACAAACGCATGCCCCGCTCCCTAATTATAACAAGACTCCGCCTACAGCCAAAAAAGTGTGCCTAAAATTTTTTTACAATGTTGGCAACTATGCATATACTCCAGTGATGGTTGCATGGCATTCTCAGGGCAGGTTTCTTGATAGTGACGACTCTGGATGCAAGTGTGACAGGGTGACAACACAGAAGCACAATTGTGAAACAGAGTGTTGTCACCCTATACCAGGAAATACCTGAACACCTACATGGAAAAATCGGCAGGTACTTTTGCAGCCACTTACTGTCTATATGCATATACAGTACATAGCTCTCAACTGCGCCTGATTTTGAGGGACTGTCCTTGTTTCAGAACAAAGTCCCTCTGTCCCTAGTTCCTCCTCATTTGTCCCTCATTTTGGTCTGATCTATATAGTTGTATATGTAGCACCCTCTCGTGTGCTAAAAGCAGAATCAAAGTAGAATAGGTTTTGTCAGCCCTTCCTTCTCAGAGCAGGCCGCTGTCGGTTAATTGCCAGCTCTAATCTTTCCACAGTGACTCACCTGGTGATGATATCCTGCTCGTCAGTCCTACTGGCTACTTAAGCTGCTCAGTTCATATCCTCTCTACTGTCGCCTTGGTCAACATAACCTATCAATTGAGGCTCTCCTGTGTTCCTGTTAAGACTTGCTTGGCTGACGTCCCTTCTGGTTCCTGATCCTGCTTGCTGTTCCACTATGCTGATTATCCAGTTTCCTGATTTCCTGGCCTGTTCTGAAGTATGCTGATCCTTGGCTCTCTGACATCCTGGCTTGTCTGTCTATCAGTTCCTGTTACCGAACTCTGGCTATGTTTTGACCACATTTGCTCTGTTTACCTTTTACCATTATTATTATTAAACAGTGTGATTTTTAATGCACTTCTGTCTCAGTCTGATTCATGGTTCCTGACAGTAGGCGAAGGCCATGAATTCAGAAGATGCAGTTAAACCACTTGTTGGTAATATTTATTCCAGATTCGATGAGCAGGATCACTACATGGATCAGTTTGCCATAGCGTTACAGACGCTCCTGAGTCGCACGGCTCACCTGGAATCTCCCACTGTGGCTGCTCCAGTACAACCTGTGTTGCAGGCTGTCCCTGCTGCTGCTGCTCCAGACTCTGTGCAGGCACCTGCCTCGAGTATTACCACTTCCAAAGCGATTTGGGGGCAGTCCAGTTCAATGCAGGGGGTTTCTCAACCAGGTTGAGATATACTTTAAGATGTTGCCCCAGGCGTTTCCCGCAGACAGAAGCAAAGTAGGTTTTGTGATATTTGCTGTCTGAGAGAGCCTTGGCCTAGACAAACCCTCTATGGGAGATGCAAAAACCCGTTGTCCTGAGTTACCCAGAATTTGTGGCTTCCTTCAAAAGGGTATTTGATATTCCCGCAAGCTCCACTTCTGCTGCCAAGAGCCTCATGTCCATCAAACAGAGTATGAGAACTGTTGCAGATTACACCATTGAATTCCATACTCTGGCAGCAGAGGTTGCTTGGAACAATGAGGACCTTGTGGCTGCCTTTTCTCATGGTCTCTCGGATACCATCAAAGATGAGCTAGCATCCCGAGATATACCTACTGAGCTGGAGAAGTTGATCACGTTTGCCCTCCTCATTGACTCCAGACTCAGAGAAAGACTCTCTTTTAAGGAGTGCTTGTGGAAGCCTCCTGTACATTTGTCTCCAAGCTTTTCAGTCCCACCCTTGCCTCTCTTACCTCCCATGCCTCCTGGTACTGAGTCGGTCGGTGAAGTGCAACCCATGCAATTGGGCTTCACACGTCTCTCTGCAGATGAGAGAACCCTTAGGAGATTATGCCTTTATTGTGGCCAGGCAGGTCACTTTTTGAAGTCTTGTCCTACCCATCCAGGGAACGCCCGAAAGGTCCTGTAGGGGAAAGACCTTAGGTGGCATTGTTTCGTCCCCAGCTATCCAGAGGATAAGCCCCTGGTTCCGGTTACCCTTTCTTGGTCTGAGTAATTTGTCGTGATACAGGATCTAATCGGCTCTAATCGACTCTTGGGGTGCAGGCCTGTTGATGCTGCCTTGTATCTAAGCACTTGATTCCACTGCGGCTTTGTGCCACTCCACTTGCCATTGAGGCTCTTGACAGGAGACCTCTACAACCTGCCCATGTGACTCATGAGACTGCTCCGTTGTCCATGGCCGTAGGAGCTGTTCACCATGAGATAATCCAATTCTAAGTCATTTCCTCACCTAAGTTTCCAGTGGTTATTGGTTACCCTTGGTTACAGAGGCACAACCCCTCTTTTGATTGGCTTCGTGCTGAAGTTCTTTCCCTGTCGCCACAATGCAGCAAGACATGTTTTCAGAATGTGGCTAAGGTCCTGTGCACCTCTTCACTTTCCTCCCTGCCGGAGGAGTACTGCGAGTTTAGCTATGTCTTTGACAAAGGTCAAGCCGGTAGTTTGCCTCCACATCGGTCTTATGATTGCACAATTGACCTTCAACCAGGTGTCATACCCCCTCTTGGCTGGGTTTACCCTTTGTCAGTCTAGGAGGAGAAGGCCATGGAAGAGTATGTTTGCAGACGCACTTTCTGGAGGATTCATCCGCAAATCCTCATCTCCTGCTGGTGCTGGTTTCTTCTTTGTGAAGAAGAAGAGTGGTGAAATTAGGCCTTGTATTGACTATAGGGGTCTCAATCATTTCACGATTAAAAATGCTTATCCAATTCCATTGATTAGCAAGTTATTTGACCGCCTTAAGGGAGCAATGGTTTTCACAAAGCTTGATTTGAGAGGGGAATACAATCTTGTGAGGATCAAGGAGGGTGATAATTGGAAAACTGCATTTAATACCAGAACAGGCCATTATGAGTACCTCGTAATGCCATTTGGCCTTTGCAACGTTCCAGCAGTTTTCCAGGAATTTATCAACGTTGTCCTTCGAGATGTGTTGCAGCTATATGTGATGGTTTATCTCAATGATATCCTCATATTTTCCAAGTCCCTAGAGAGCCACCACACAGATGTCTGTCTTATGCTTCAGAGGCTGAAAGAAAATAATCTGTATTGTAAATTGGAGAAGTGCAAGTTCCATCGTGAACAGGTTAAATTCCTGGGTTATGTCATTTCCACTGCTATTTTCCGATGGACCCAGAGAAACTTTCTGCAGTCCTACAGTGACCCCGACCCCTGGGTTTACACCCTTTGCTACATTTTCTTGGCTTTGCCAATTATTATCGGAAGTTTATTCATAATTTCCCATCTCTGGTCAAGCCCACTGACTGATAGGATACGTGCAGGAAAAAGATCTGGACAGCCGCACTCTGGAATAGCGTGGCATAAAATTAGTACATGACACTGTTGGAGCAATACAGCTTAACCGCTAACACGTTTCACGCTCTTGCGGAGCGCTTACTCATAGCTGGTTTACATAAGAGTGATGACCACTTTTATACATAGAACATGTCTATCACATGACCCAGCATTAATAAGGTGATACTAGACAGCTGACAATTAAGCTGCATGAGATCTCAGCGCTGGTTTAGCCGAGTTAATGACATGCGGTGTAATCACATTTAATACAAAAATGTAGAGTAAAAAAATACAAACATCAATGGATAACCTACAAAATGAAAAATCAAAACTGAAATAAAAACTAAAATAAAAATGAATAACCTGTGTGAATTGGTTATCATTGGGATGGAGTCGTGACAAAAGTGAAATAGTGAAAAATACTATATATATACATATATGTCTCCAGTGAGCTAAATTATTGTATCACACTATATTGATATGCATTAAACACTTATATGTTGGCATCCAATGTATATCTGTCATGCTTAATAAATGACACGGAAGCTCCCAGTTTATATGTGAAATTATTCACTTATTTATGTATTTTATACACACATATTTATAATTGGTTCACTTTTCGAGAAAAACAATTTCTTTTAGATATCTTTAGATATAAACTGAAATTTTTATTTCAGTTTTGATTTTTCATTTTGTAGGTTACCCATTGATGTTTGTATTTTTATACTCTACATTTTTTGTATTAAATGTGATTCCACCGCATGTCATTAACTCGGCTAAACCAGCGCTGAGACCTCATGCAGCTTAATTGTCAGCTGTCTAGTATCACCTTATTAATGCTGGGTCATGTGATAGACATGTTCTATGTATAAAAGTGGTCATCACTCTTATGTAAACCAGCTATGAGTAAGTGCTCTGCAAGAGCGTGAAACGTGTTAGCGGTTAAACTGTATTGCTCCAACAGTGTCATGTACTAATTTTATGCCACGTTATTGAATAAAGAAGATTTTATTTATTAACCTATTCCAGAGTGCGGCTGTCCAGATCTTTTTCCTGCACGTATACAATTGCAACAGCACTTGCCAGCACCTGGAGCTCTCACTTTTTCACACAGTGGAGGACGGGAGATTTGAACCTGAACAGCCTTGAGCAGTGGTAATTATCTTTGTTTAACCCCTGACTGATAGGACCAGAAAGGACAGTAACCCACAGAGTTGGTCTCCGGAATCCATTAAGGCTTTTGAGAGTCTCAAGGCTGCCTTTGTTTCGGCTCCTGTGTTGGCACATCCTGATCCTACGTTACCCTTTATCCTTGAGGTTGATGCTTCTGAGACTGGAGTTGGGGCCCTTCTGTCTCAACGTTCTGCCTCTGAGAGCGCTATGCATCCTTGTGGCTACTTTTCCAAGAAATTGTCACCTGCGGAATGCAATTACAAGATTGGGGACTGAGAGTTGTTAGAAATCATTTAACCCCTCAAGAATGGAGGCATTTCCTCGAAGGTACCACTGTGCCTGTCCTCATTCTGACTGACCATAAGAATCTCACATTCTTGTCTGAGGCTAAATGCCTCTCTCCCAGAAAGGTGCGATGGGCTCTTTTCTTGTCAAGTTTCAATTACAGTCTCATTCTTTCATTCTTACCCGGTACTAAGAATATAAGGGTTGATGCTTTGTCGCAACAGTTTTCCTCCACTTCCAAGATGGAATAGGTTCCTGTGATTCCTCCTGATCATATTCTAGCTATGGTTCGCACCAGTCTCACTTCTCCTTTGGGTGACAAAATTCTTGCCGCTCAGATTCATGCTTCTCCTGAGAAACCTTGTGACTGCTGCTTTGTCCCTAAGAGTCTCCGTACTGCCGTGCTCCAGACTTACCATTCTCCCAAGGCTGCTGTCCACCCAGGGAAGAATCAACTCTTTTGGGCCATTTCCCAACAATTCTGGTGGCCTAGTCTACGCGCTGATGTAGCCGCCTTCGTTGCTGCTTGTTCCATGTTTGCTCAGAGTAAGACACCATGACACCTTCCAGTGGGCCTCCTACAACACATACCCAATGGAGAGAGGCCTTGGACCCACCGGTCTATGGATTTCATTGTGGAGTTACCCAACTCTCAGGGCAACACAGTTATTCTTATGGTGGTTGACCAGTTCTCGAAAATGTCTCATTGTATTCCACTTAAGGAGTGGCCCACATCTAAGGAACTGGCTTCCATTTTTGCTTGGGGATCTTTCACTTACATAGGCTACCCAAGGTGATTGTCTCAGACAGGGGTAGTCAGTTTGTGTCCCAGTTCTGGCGAGCCTTTTGTGCACAGTTGGGAATTCAGCTTTCTTTCTCCTCTGCATATCACCCGCAGTCTAATGGGGCCGCAGAACAAGTCAACCAGTCCTTGGAGCAGTTTCTACGTTGCTATATTTCTGACCATCATAACAACTGGTCAGACCTCTTACCTTGGGCGAAGTTTGCTCACAAGAGTGCCATTAATTCTGCTTCCCAATTGTCTCCGTTTATGGTGAACTATTGTTTTCAACCATCCCTGTTGCCTGACTCATTTGCTCCTTAGAGCATTCCTGTGTTAGAAGAGCATCTCCGTGGTCTTCGTTCCACGTGGGTACATGTCCAGGAGTCCTTGCGACATGCCACAGATAGGTACAGACTCCATGCTGACCGCAGATGCCTGCCTGTGCCTTCCTACCAGGTTGGGGACAGGGTCTGGCTGTCATCTCGCAACCTCCAACTCCATGTTCCCTCACTGAAGTTGGCACTTCGGTTTATTGGGCCTTTCCATATTCCCTGTAGGATTAACCCAGTGGCTTACACTTTAGACCTGCCTTTGAATATGCGTATCTCAAATGTATTTCATACCTCCTTATTAAAACCTTTGGTCTGCAACCGCTTCACCACCTCGGTGCCACGTCCTCACCCAGTACAGGTTGAGAACCATGAGGAGTATGAAGTACAGTCCATTGTTGACTCCTATAGGTTTCGGGGTCGCATACAATACAGTATTGGAAAGGGTACTGTCCGGGGGAACGCTCTTGGGTCTCATCCTCGGACGTACATGCCCCTGTCCTCCTCCGTGTATTCCATAAACATTTTCCCCTCAAACCTGGATGTCCACTGAAGGGAAGGGGTCATTGAGGAAGGGGTACTGTCAGGGCTGCTCAGCTGTCAGTTAATTGCCAGCTCTAATCTTTCCACAGTGACTCACCTGGTAATGATATCCTGCTCGGCAGTCCTGCTGGCTACTTCAGCTGCTCAGTTCAGATCCTCTCTGCCTTCGCCTTGGTCAACATATCAAGAGACTCTCTCCTGTGTTCCTGTTAAGACTTGCTTGGCTGACGTCCCTTCTGGTTCCTGATCCTGCTTGCTATTCCACTACTAGGGATGAGCCGAACACCCCCCGGTTCGGTTCGCACCAGAACCTGCGAACGGACCGGAAATTTGCACGAACGTTAGAACCCCCATTGAAGTCTATGGGACTCGAACGTTCAAAATCAAAAGTGCTAATTGTAAAGGCTAATTTGCATAGCATTGTCCTAAAAGGGGTTTGGGGACCCGGGTCCTGCCCCAGGGGACATGTATCAATGCAAAAAAAGTTTTAAAAACGGCCGTTTTTTTAGGAGCAGTCCGGTCCCGGTAATATGGATGAAAATAAGTGAGACAAACGGCATGGGTACCCCTCCCAGTCCATTACCAGGCCCTTCGGTTCTTGTATGGATATTAAGGGGAAGCCCGCACCCAAATTAGGAAAGGAAAGGCGTGGGGCCCCAGGCCCTCTGAACAGCAGTATGCAGGCGGTGCAAACAAGACAGGGACTGTAGGTTTGTTGTTAAGTAGAATCTGTTTGTAATTTTGAACTGGTACATTTTTAAAGTGTAGCTCCAGCCAAAAAATCTATTTTTAAGCTTTTTGGAAAACTAAGAGCCCTTTCACACTGGGGCGGTTTGCAGGCGCTATTGCGCTAACAATAGCGCCTGCAAATTGACCCGAAAGTGCCGCTGCTTTCATTCCAGTGTGAAAGCCTTAAGGGCGTTTTCATACTGGAGCGATGCGCTGGCAGGACGGTAAAAAAAGTCCTGCTAGCAGCATCTTCGGAGCGGTGAAGGAGCGGAGTGTATACCGCTCCTTCACCGCTCCTGCCCATTGAAATCAATGGGACGGCGCGGCTATACCGCCGGCAAAGCGCCTCTGCAGAGGCGCTTTGCGGTGGTATTTAACACTTTCTCGGCCACTAGCGGAGGGTAAAACCGCCCCACTAGCGGCCGCATACCGGCGGTAAAACGCCGCCCCCGCCCCAGTGTGAAAGGGCTAATAGGGAAGGGTTATCACCCCTGTGACATTTGTTTTGCTGTCTGTGCACCTCTTCAGAAGATTTTACCTCACTTTCTGTCCCAATGCCAAATGTTTTTTGACAATTTGGGGTTTTTAGTGAAACAAGGATTGGTGATAAAGCATCAGTGGAAGGGAGACACGTTTTTCCCATATTAACTCTTACAGGAGAGAATTTCCCTTCCTAGGGGTAGATTTCATCTCACTTCCTGTTGTCTCCTTCTGTTTGCAAGTAGGAGTCGTTTGTAAGTTGGATGTTTGAAAGTAGGGGCCTGCCCTATATACTATGCAGAAATTGGGGCCTTAGGTGTTGGTGTTGCCACAACACTGTAAGCCCTCACAGTTACTCTTGGTGGGCGCAGGAATGGGCTCTGCTGTGAAATATTAGATCAAGAATTGTAATTACATGCACCTATTGAACAGGGTCAGAAAAATTGGGCCTTTGGTGGTGGTGGTGCTGGTGCCACAACATTATAAGTCCTCACAGTTACTCTTGGTGGGTGCAGAAACGGGCCCTGCTGTGAAATATTAGATCAAGAATTGTAATTACATGCACCTGTTGAACAGGGGCAGAAAAAGTGGGCCTTTGGTGGTGGTGGTGATGGTGCTGGTGCCACAACACTGTAAGTCCTCACAGTTACTCTTGGTGGGCACAGAAACAGGCCCTGATGTGAAATATTAGATCGAGAATTGTAATTACATGTCCCTGTTGAACAGGGGCAGAAAAATTGGGCCTTAGGCACTGGTGCCACAACACTGCAACCCCTCACAGATACTCTAGTTGGAGCGCAGGAACGAGCCCTGCTGCAAAGTATTGCATCAAAAATTGTAATTACACGCCCCTGTTAAACAGGGGCTGAAAAATTGGGCCTTAGGCACTGGTGCTGGTGCCCCAACACTGCAACCCCTCACAAATACTCTAGTTGAGTGCAGCAACTAACCCTCCTTGCAAAATATTGCGTCAAAAATTGTAATTACATGCCCCTGTTAAACAGGGGCTGAAAAATTAGGCCTTAGCCACTAGTGGTGGCGCCCAGAACCAAAAATATTCTTACAAGCTATCAGCATGATCAATAAGGAGGACGAGGATAGTCACTCAGCATAACAGAATAGTCACTCAGCATCAGCATAGGCAGTCTTGAAGGGATCTGACATTTCAAAAAATATTATTCAGTTACATCAGCATCAGGTGCTTGGTCGCTGGTGATGATCCAAGACTGATTCATTTTTATGAAGGTCAGTCGATCGACCGAATCGGTGGACAGGCGCACCCTGTGATCGGTTACAAAACCTCCAGCAGCACTGAATGTGCGTTCCGAAAGAACGCTGGATGCAGGACAGGCCAGTATCTCAATTGCATACTGTGCAAGCTTTGGCCAGTGATCCATCCTCAAGACCCAGTAACCCAGAGGATTTTCGGTGGGAAAGGTGTCCAAGTCAGATCTTGCCCCTAGGTATTCCTGCACCATGTAAAACAAACTCTGGTGGAGGGTGCTGGAACCGATCATACCTTGAGGCTGCGGACTAAAAAATTGTCTGAACGCATCAGTCAGACAGCCACCTTCTCCACCGCTCCTTCTTTGACTGACCGAAGCCTCAGCAACACGTTGTCCAGGAACAGGAGTTTGTAACCTCCCAGTCTCTGGGAACGCGTTGCACAGACCTTTCTGCAAGGCCTCCTGAAGATGTTTCATCCTCTGCTCCCTCTGCGACGGCAAGATAAGGTCAACCTTACCCTTGTAACGTGGATCAAGGAGGGTTGCCAGCCAGTATTGATCCCTAGACATGTGCATTCGTTTTCGTCCGAATGCATTTTAGTCCGAATTTCAGGTATTTTCGTTATCGTTTTAACAAAGTGCAGAGTTCGAAAAACGAAAGATCCGACATAAACAAATGCTTTATTTTCGTTTTCGTTGCTACAACAGTTCGATATAGATAGGAGATTCGACATGATGATGACAATAACAGTCTGTGTACATCAAACCTGTGGTCGAATGTGCCTAAGCTTAGCTCTATTAGTCCAAGATTATTCTACATAGAGAGAAAAGATTCGACATAGAGAGAAAAGATTCGACGTAGGGGAGGAAAGATTCGACGTAGGGGAGAAAAGACTTGACGTAGGGGAGAAAAGATTCGACGTAGGGGAGAAAAGATAAATAAAAATAATGATGATGATGAATGTTATTGGCTGATTGTAACCAAAGAGGAGGAGAAGTAAAATAGCTAGAACTAATTACACACGTACTTTGGCTTATGGTGGCTGTTGAAAGTTCTAAGAAGATTCGACGGAGCAAGTAAACTATACGGCGTTGTACAGTTTAGCTGCTCCGTCGAATCTTCTTTGCACATTCGACAGACACCATAAGCCTTCAATGACAGATTCGACCTTAATTTGGATTTTCGGACGAATGCAATTTTTAACGAAAAACAAGATAAATAAAAACGAATTTCGGGAGTAACTAAATACATTTATTTTTCGGACGAAAACGAAATTCCGAAACGAAATATTTCAGTGTGCACATGTCTATTGATCCCTCTCCTTGATACCACGAATACGAGGATCCTTCCACAGGCTTTGCAGGATCAGGGAGGCCATGCAGCGTAGGTTTGCTGAGGCATTCGGTCCGGAGTCCTCTGGGTCACTAAGGATGACATGATCCACAGCCACCTCCTCCCAGCCACGTACAAGTCCATGGGTTTCTTGGGATTGTAAACGATCCCTTAAAGACTGCTGCTGATGCTGAGTGCCAGGCTCCACCTCCATGCTGACACAATCCTCCTTTTCCTCCTCCTCCTCGTCCTCTTCCTGTGTGATCGGCGGGCACGCAGGAACACTGTCTGGATAAAAGGGGCCTTGAGAGCTAAGGAAGTCCTCCTCTTCCTGCCTCTGTTCTGCCTCAAGTGCTTGTCTATTATTCCACGCAGCGTGTGCTCCAACAGGTGGACAAGCGGGACAGTGTCACTGATGCATGCACTGTCACTGCTCACCATCCTCATGGCCTCCTCAAATGTTGACAGGACAGTGCATGCATCCCTGATCATGGCCCACTGGCGTGGGGAAAAAAAACCAAGCTCCCCTGACCCTGTCCTGGTGCCATAGTCGCACAGGTACTCATTGATGGCCCCCTGCTGCATGTGCAGTCGCTGCAGCATGGCCAACATTGAGTTCCACCTGGTGGGCATGTCACAGATTAGGCGGTTCTTAGGCAGGTTAAATTCCTTTTGGAGGTCAGCCAGCCGAGCACTGGCATTATATGACCTGCGGAAATGCACACAGACTTTCCTGGCCTGTCTCAGGACATCCTGTAAGCCCGGGTACCTGCCCAAGAACCACTGTACCACCAAGTTAAGGACGTGAGCCAAACAGGGCACATGGGTCAGTTGTCCCTGTCGGAGGGTGGAGAGGAGGTTGGTGCCATTGTCGCAAATCACCATACCTGCCTTAAGCTGGCGTGGCGTCAACCACCTCTGAACCTGCCTCTGCAGAGCTGATAGAATCTCTGCCCCAGTGTGGCTCCTGTCCCCCAAGCACACCAGCTCAAGCACCGCATGGCATCTTTTGGCCTGCGTGCTTGCGTAGCCCCTTGAACGCCTACGAGCCACCGCTGGTTCCGAAGTCAAATCAGCACAGGAAGAGGCCATGGAGGAAGAAGAAGAGGAGGGGGTGGAGGAGAAAGGTGTGGTAGAGTCACCACTAGTAGTATTTTGGAGGGGTGGTGGCAGAACAACCTCCAACACTACTGCACCCTGTCCTGCATCCTTCCCAGCTGCCAGAAGAGTCACCCAGTGCGCGGTGAAAGATAGGTAACGTCTCTGTCCATGCCTGCTGGACCATGAGTCAGCAGTAATATGCACCTTACCGCTGACCGCCCTGTCCAGCGAGGCCAAGACATTGCCTTCCACATGCCGGTAGAGAGCTGGAATCGCCTTCCATGAGAAAAAGTGGCGTTTGGGAACCTGCCACTGAGGAACCGCACATTCCACAAACTCACGGAAGGGGGCAGAGTCTACCAACTGAAAAGGCAGCAGTTGAAGTGCTAGCAATTTAGCCAAGCTAGCATTCAACCACTGGGCATGTGGATGGCTGGGAGCGAACTTCTTTCGGCGGTGCAGCAGCTGGGGCAGGGAAATTTGCCTGGTACAATCTGACGTTGGTGTACCGATAGCAGATTGCCCCCAAGTACTTGGCTGTGACACACTTAATTCTACACCTTCATTCCTCTCAGTGCAGGTCTCAGAGAGGACTGAAGGTATAGTGGGGTTGGAGATCCCAGCTGATGAGGAGCAAGGAGAGGTCCTCTTTGTTCTTTGGTGTGGGTCTTTTAGGTACGCTTGCCACCGAACTGCATGGCAGGTCAACATATGTCTGGTCAAGCATGTGGTGCCCAAGCGGGAGATGTTTTGGCCATGAGAGATACGCTTGAGACATATGTTGCAAATAGCAGCGGTGGGATCTGATGCACTTGTCTCAAAAAAGGCCCACACCAAAGAAATTTTGGAATAACGCGCAGAGACAGCAGTGCCCTGCACATGCGGAGCTCTGCGGTGTGATGCAGTCGGTGTGCTGCCCTTAAGCTGGCCCCTGGAGGGCATCCTGCCTCGGTGATGTGCCTCCTCCTCCTCTCTTCTATCAGGCACCCACGTGGAGTCAGTGACCTCATCATCCCCTCCCTCCTCAGCACTGGAGCAAAGCTGGCAGTATGCTGCAGCTGGGGGAACATGACTACCAGATTGCTGCCCTTCTTGGGCACCCCCTCTCTCTGGGCTCACATTACTGCCTTCCTCTAGCTGGGTACCATCATCGGAGCCTTCAAAACGCTGGGCATCCTCCTGGAGCATGTACCCAACACTGTGGTCAAACAGTTCGGGGGACTCCTCAGGAGGACATGGTGGGGCTAGGGAAGGAGTGACTGATGCCATTGAGCCGAGGGAAGAGGCCGCGTTGGCAGCTGCTTTGCCAGGCAAAGTACCCTGAGCCTGGGTGAGAGAGTATGAGGAGGATGAGGACGGCTTGGTCATCCACTCTACCAAGTCTTCCACATGTTGCGGCCCAACACGGCCAGCTGCCGAGAAAAAGGACAAACGTGTCCCATGGCCACGTGCTGATGAGGATGCACTGTCTCCACGACCAGCACTGTTGCATCTAGACACAGAGCCTGCTTGCCCTCTTTTATTGGCTTGTGACTGTCTGCCTCTCCTTGTTGGCCTTCCAGACATACTAATTGCCTGCAGTGAGATGTAGCTGCACAAAGCTGGGATGTATATATATACTGATACTGCAGCTAGCAGAATCAACTGCCTGCCTGTAGTATTATTAGTATGAGAACACCAGCAATTGTCTTCAGGTAGCTTTAGGTGCACACTGTGCAGAGGACGCAGTATACTAACTGTAAATACGGTAACTGCCTGCCTGTGGTATTAATAGGAGCAGAACAACAGCAATTGTCTTCAGTTAGCTTTAGGTGCACACTGTGCAGAGGAAGCAGTACACTAACTGTAAATACTGTAGCTGCCTGCCTGTGGTATTAATAGGATCAGAAGAACACCACCAATTTTCTTCAGGTAGCTTTAGGTGCACACTGTGCAGGGGACACAGTACACTAACTGTAAATACTGTAGCTGCCTGCCTGTGGTATTAATATAGGATCAGAAGAACACCACCAATTTTCTTCAGGTAGCTTTAGGTGCACACTGTGCAGAGGACACAGTACACTAACTGTAAATACTGTAGCTGCCTGCCTGTGGTATTAATAGGATCAGAACAAGTATAATGCTGACCGCAGGTCAGCCTGTTTTTGTAGGCGGAGTCAGGCTGCATAAAGCCGGCCCGCCTCTGCCTCCTTCCCTTGTGGTTGTAGGCTCTCGTACAGTAGGCGCGTCATTCCCGGGCGACTCTGACGTCACTTCCGGGTTCGGAGTAACAGGAGCTCGTGCGGTGCCTCGCTTCTCAGCTACTGCGTTGACAGCGCTGCCCGGAGCCTCTGGCTCGGCAGAGGTGCAGGTAAGGGGAGTCTTGGCTTCCCTACTCTGTCACCCCACTCGAGGTTTAGTGTCACTTGTGGGGGGAGCGTGGGGAGGGTAGTGTGTGTTGAGGGGTCTTAGGTGCTTCTGTCAGGGGACATCAGACTGTAATTCATGCCTACTGCAGCATATTTGTCATTTCCCGCCCCTTAATTTCAATGACAGCATGCATGTACAGTCCTTGAATCCACACTGAGGGCTCAGGAGCAGGCTGGAGGGGGGCTCTGGTGTATTGAGGGGCAGTTCAACAGGGACCCCCGGTCTCGGCTCAGCTCCATGGCTTCACAATCATTGTTGCCAGCTGCTATTTTTCTGGTATCCTGGGCATGTCGTGTCTATTATTTCAGGAAATTACTCTTTAAAAAACCCTCACATTCCTGTTTTTCTTTCTATAGTGGTTTTCCACATTGCAGCAGGGTGCTCAGGATTCTGTTTGGTGGTTCCCAGGCTGTTCAGGTATGTATTGCAGGTTTAGTTAGATTTGACACTTTTCTCACGCATTGGGGACTTCCACATCCCTCCACTGCTGGTTACTCATCACGTCTATGGGTTTTCTACAGATTGAGGTTTCGTTTTAATTGGCTGGTTCTGTGACAAGTCTCCTCTTCTGTTCTCACGCAGCATATCGTTTCTTAGGCAGGTCACGTTTTTCTTATTCATGTTACGTTTATCATGCAATTTATGTTTCTCATGCAATTTACGTTTCTCATGTAATTTACGTTTCTCATGCAATTTACGTTTCATTCATGCAATTTACGTTTCATTTATGCAATTTACGTTTCAGTTATGCAATTTACGTTTCCTTCATGCAATTCACGTTTTTCTCATGCAAGGTACGTTTCTCATACAGTGTACGTTTCTCGTGCAACTTATGTTTCGCGTACAATTTACATTTTTCTCGTGCAATTTTTGTTTCTATTAGGATTACGTTTTTCATGCATTCTACACTTGTCATGCTTTTGGCGTTTTTCGGGTCATTCCTGTTTTCGTGCTACTCATGTTTTCTCATTCTATTTTCTCATGCGTTTTACGTTTTCTCGTGCAAATTACATTTTCTCGTGACTGGTGTAACCATGTGGTTTTTCACGTTTTCTCATGCTAGTTGCATTTTCCCATAGGAGTTACGTTTTTCATGCGATTTGCGTTCACTCATGTTTTTGCGTTTTCTCTTGCGATGTACGCTTCTCATGCGATTTTATTTCTCATACGGTTTGTTTCTCGGGTGTTTCATGTTCTCGGGCTATTTTATTTATTTTTTCAAGCTATTTACATTTTCATGCAGGTTGTATTATTCTCGCAGCTACGTTCTCATGCTGCCCACGTTCTCACATAACTCTCGTTTTTAATTCACTCACTCATGTTAGATTTCATTCTTCACGCAGCTTGCGTTTCTCTGACAACTCAAGTTGCTCGCACAAGTCATGTGCTGCTTCCAGTTGCTGGGGTTCCTTTATTTGATCTGGTTTGACTTTCACTGTTATGGTTCCACGGGTTTTCTGTCACATCTTCATGGTTAGTTTGGCATCTCCACTGCAGTTACCTGTCACGTGTTCAGGTTCACGCGGATTGAGCTGATCGTTTCTAATTGGCTTGTACAGTGGCAAGTCTCCTCATCCGTATCACATACGTACACCTCAATTTTCATTTTTTGTGTTACATGTTACTATCTTCATCACTGGCCTGACACGTTTTCAGGTTTCAAGGCCTGAGTTTACGTTTTTAATTTGCCTATGACCGGCATGCTCTGTCCTGTTTTTACAATGTTTTGGGGGGGTGGCGGCCATTATTCACAGGTAAGTCGTGGGGTCGGTTGTTTTAGTTCTTGTTTTGTCAAGTTTTATTTGTTAGTTGCAGGTCATGTCACAAGCTGCGGATATTGGGGATTTCGCTTCCATCTCGCCTTCTTCAGCAAGGGGGTCGGAGCACGGCAGCTCACCCTCCCTCAGAACCTGGACTGTTCCTAGACTGATAGCAGAACTCCAGCGCAGGGGGATTTCATACCCAGCGTCGGCCCGGAAAGCCCAGCTTTTTAGGTTGCTGTTCCCTCGTACGTCGGATACAAGTGCGGAGCAAGTTACCCTATGAACTGTGGTTGCTTCCTTGGCTGAAATCCACACTACCCTTAGTTCCCTGGCTACATCCTGCCAAGAGTTGCGTAATAGGGTGGAGGTTTTGGAGAGTCAGCCGAGTACAGCTACTGCTGCCTGCCCGGTGGCTTTAGCAGATTCCGGGACCCCCTCAGTACCTGGGCCGGTACCGGTAGGCCCAGGTAATTTTTTGTGTGCTCCCTCTGTCGCCCCAGCACATTTTATCCCGGGTAATATTAAGAAGGACATCCTGGAGGGGAAGGATGTTAACCTGGCATCCCTGTTAATTGCTGCCCATGATGTTGCGGACAACAGGTCCTACGCTTGCAGGGATGTTTCGGTGGTGGTGAAGACCAGGGATCACAGACTTAATCGCAAGTTGTCCATCCCTGAGTTTGTCTTGGCCTTTAGTCTCTACAGAGATATAATTTGCTCTGTGACTCCACTTAGGAGGGAGGAGTTGGACCTGTACCTATATACAGTGGTTGAGTTAGGCCACAAGTATGGGGGGTCCAACTTTTATGATTATCACCGGTCTTTTGCCGCTAAAGCTGCGGCCCGTTTTGCTCAATTTCAGGTGGTGATGGTTTGGAGCAACATAGATACTTAATTATTTTGCCGGCATTTCGCCAGGCTCAGGTCTCCGGTATGTGCGACTTGTCAGTCGTCTACGCACACAGCATACTGGTGCCCCAATTCAGAGGTTCCTGCACTACCTAGTACGTCCAGGGGGTCAGGTATGTTGCTCCCTTCCTCAGGCCATCCGACACCATTGGATAAGTTAGGCTGTCCTATTCATTTTCTGGGAAAATCCTAGATTTGCAATAACTACAACCTTGGGGTATGCAATTACAGTCAATGCCGGTTGCTGAATATCTGTACCGGGTGTTTCAGGGCTCACCCTAAGTCAGCCTGTTCACTTAAGCAGAATAAAATGTCATGACTAAGCCGTATTAACGTACCTTTTTTGCAGGAGTGTTTAGCTGCCCACCCATCACCTTCTTGGAGCATTTTTGGCTAAGGGTTTCACTGAGGGTTTCCACACAGGGTTTGTCTCCCTACCATCTGATAGTTTTGAGTGTGAGAACCTTAGGTCATCTTCTATAGATACTGAAGCGGTAGATTTGTTACTGCAGTCAGAACTTGAAAAGGGGTTTGTCATCGGGCCATTCACGTTACCACCCTTTCGGGTATGGAGGGTCAACCCACTGGGGCTTGTTAGAGGGAAATTTTCCAATAAACTACGTTTAATCTATGACTTGTCTGCCCCTCATTGTTCACATATTGCTAGCCTCAACTCTTTGATCCCTTCAGAAGAATTTTCTCTTAAATATGCTTCGGTGGATCAA
Organism: Aquarana catesbeiana; assembly: GCF_042186555.1. Lineage (NCBI taxonomy): Eukaryota > Metazoa > Chordata > Amphibia > Anura > Ranidae > Aquarana > Aquarana catesbeiana. The sequence continues at coordinate 571,661,766 of NC_133327.1, forward strand.
GCGATTCAGTCTATCATTGGGGTGGGCACAGGCGCTTGGTTGTCCAAAGCAGACACTACGGATGCTTTTAAGCTTCTGCCTATTCTTCTGTCTCTCTGGCAGTGGCATGGTATCAAATGGAAAGGTGTTTACTATTTCGCCACCAAGCTTAGGTTTGGGTCCAAAAGTAGCCCTTGGTTGTTCAACTCTTTTGCTCAGACTCTTAGCTGGATCCTCACGTACAGGGAGAATTGTCACAAGGTGATTCATTATTTAGACGATTTTCTCTTCATTAAAGGTGGTGATCAGGTCCCCTCCGACCTTCTAAAACTTACTTCACCTTTCTCTGCACTTAACATCCCGCTTGCAGTCAAAAAAGATGGAGGGTCCAGTTACCAGACTTACGTTCCTGGGTATCACGCTTGATACGCAATCCATGCAGGCCAGTCTTCCCACAGACAAGCTCGTGAGAATTAGAAATCGCATTCATGCATTTACAGTCTCCCGAGTCTGTACCAGGGTTGAATTACAATCACTTCTCAGCATGTTAAATTTTGCTATGAGGATCATTCCCCAGGGGAGAGCTTTCATTTCTAGATTATTATCATTATTGCCTTCGGCCCCCAACTCTGATGCTCAGGTGTTCCTGGATCCTTCCGTGCTCTCTGACCTTCAGATGTGGGATGAGTTCCTTCAGCATTGGAATGAGGTCGCTATGTTTATCCCGGCTGAGTCTAATTCCTCCCCCCAAATTTTCACAGACTCAGCAGCCACCAAGGGCTATGCAGCCATTTTTGGCTCACATTGGATGGCAGGATCTTGGTCGGATGAGGTTTTGGCAATTCCTCAGTTTACTGAGACTTCGGCTTTGTTCGAAGTGTATCCCATAGTGGAAGCAGCTCAGGTGTGGGGGCATCTATGGACAGGACAGACGGTGGTATTTTCTACTGATAATCAAGCAATCTCTGAGATTATCAATAGTGGCAGATCCAGATCCTTGCTGATCATGAGATTTGTGCGTAGGCTCATTTGGTTATCCCTTCATTTAACTTTCACATCCATTGTAGATTTATCAATGGTATAGATAATATAGCTGCCGATGCTTTGTCCCGGTTTCATTTCCCGTTATTTTTTCAGCAGGTCCCGGACGCAGACGCCTGCGCCACGCCTTCTCCACAGTTCCAGCAATTGGTGATGGATTAGACTCTCATTGGGTTGAAGCGGCTAATTTAATCAACAGTTCTTTATCTTTGAATACCAGGAAGGCGTATGCCACAGCTTGGAGGGTCTTCCAGGCCTTCCAGGCAAGATTTCCTAGCTTTGACAGTTATAATATCCAGTACCTACTTGCTTTTACCGCTCTTTGCCACTCTCAACTCAAACTGGCCCATAGTACTATCAGGACGTGTCTGGCTGGCATTCAACATTTCATGTTTTTAGAAGACCCCAATAGGCCCTCTATTTTCTCCGCTCACCCGATCAGGGCCATCCTCAAAGGAATCCAGAAGTGTAGCCCTCCTGTCACGCTCAGTAGACTTCCCATAACTGGTCACATTTTCGGGGACATGTCCGATATTCTCACTAGATCTCCTTTTGGGTGGTTACCCAGCTTGGTGCTTAAGGCAGCGATTTATCTGGCCTTTTTTGGTTTTCTGAGGCCAGGGGAATTTACGCATTCTGGTACAGGGTCTCGCATACTTCTGGCCAATCAGTTGGTCAGGCACCTAGGCTATGTTTGTTTGCATTTACATGCGTGCAAGACACAGCAAACAGGAGGCGGTACGGACATTAGGTTCTTTGAGACCGGGAAGGCATGGTGCCCGGTTTCAGTGTTAGACCAGTTAGTCAGTGCTACGGCTGATAAACCCAGGGATAGGCCTCTGTTGCCCTTGTGCTCCCCTTTCTGCGTCTCAATTCACTTTACATTGTCGCATCCTTTTGGCTAATTTGGGTCTGGACCCTAAGGCGTACTCTGGTCATTCATTTAGGATAGGAGCGGCTTCTGCGGCTTCACGCCAAGGGGTCCCTGCTCATATCATTAAGAAATTAGGCAGGTGGAGGTCAGCTTGTTTTTTTAGGTATATTCCAGATCCTTTTTTGGAGATGTCACAGGCATTTGTCAATTTGGCTGGTTGAATGTGATTTAATGTGTAATAAACTTTTGTTAAGCTTTCATCCTACTGTATTATTTTTGCCCCCTTTTAGGCATACTGACCACGTGACCCCGGCACACCTCAGGTCAATGTTCCTTGTTGTCTCTTTGTTTTTTCCTTCACTATCACAGGTTGACTCCGAGTACAACAGCAATTGTCTCCAGGTAGCTTTAGGTGCACACTGTGCAGAGGACGCACTACACTAACTGTAAATACTGTAGCTGCCTGCCTGTGGTATTAATAGGATCAGAAGAACACCACTAATTTTCTTCAGGTAGCTTTAGGTGCACACTGTGCAGAGGATGCACTACACTAACTGTAAATACTGTAACTGCTTGCCTGTGGTATTAATATAGGATCAGAAGAACACCACCAATTTCATTCAGGTAGCTTTAGGTGCACACTGTGCAGAGGACACAGTACACTAACTGTAAATACTGTAGCTGCCTGCCTGTGGTATTACTAGGAGCAGAACAACAGCAATTGTCTCCAGGTAGCTTTAGGTGCACACTGTGCAGAGGATGCACTACACTAACTGTAAATACTGTAGCTGCCTGCCTGTGGTATTAATAGGATCAGAAGAACACCACTAATTTTCTTCGGGTAGCTTTAGGTGCACGCTGTGCAGAGGACACAGTGCACTAACTGTAAATACTGTAGCTGCCTGCCTGTGGTATTAATAGAAGCAGAACAACAGCAATTGTCTCCAGGTAGCTTTAGGTTCACACTGTGCAGAGGACGCACTACACTAACTGTAAAGGCTGTAGCTGCCTGCCTGTGGTATTAATAGGATCAGAAGAACACCACTAATTTTATTCAGGTAGCTTTAGGTGCACACTGTGCAGAGGACACAGTACACTAACTGTAAATACTGTAGCTGCCTGCCCGTGGTATTAATAGGAGCAGAACAACAGCAATTGTCTCCAGGTAGATTTAGGTGCACACTGTGCAGAGGACGCACTACACTAACTGTAAATACTGTAGCTGCCTGTCTGTGGTATTAATATAGGAATAGAAGAACACCACCAATTTTCTTCAGGTAGCTTTAGGTGCACACTGTGCAGAGGACACAATACACTAACTGTAAATACTGTAGCTGCCTGCCTGTGGTATTAATATAGGATCAGAAGAACACCACCAATTTTATTCAGGTAGCTTTAGGTGCACACTGTGCAGAGGACACAGTACACTAACTGTAAATACTGTAGCTGCCTGCCTGTGGTATTACTAGGAGAAGAACAACAGCAATTGTCTCCAGTAAGCTTTAGGTGCACACTGTGCAGAGGATGCACTACACTAACTGTAAATACTCTAGCTGCCTGCCTGTGGTATTAATAGGATCAGAAGAACACCACTAATTTTCTTCAGGTAGCTTTAGGTGCACACTGTGCAGAGGATACAGTTCACTAACTGTAAATACTGTAGCTGCCTGCCTGTGGTATTAATATAGGATCAGAAGAACACCACCAATTTTATTCAGGTAGCTTTAGGTGCACACTGTGCAGAGGACACCGTACACTAACTGTAAATACTGTAGCTGCCTGCCTGTGGTATTACTAGGAGCAGAACAACAGCAATTGTCTCCAGGTAGCTTTAGGTGCACACTGTGCAGAGGATGCACTACACTAACTGTAAATACTGTAGCTGCCTGCCTGTGGTATTAACAGGATCAGAAGAACACCACTAATTTTCTTCAGGTAGCTTTAGCTGCACACTGTGCAGCTAAAGCTACCTGAAGAAAATTAGTGGTGTTCTTCTGATCCTATTAATACCACAGGCAGGCAGCTACAGTATTTTATATAAAATATATACTATATATATGCACTAACTGTAAATACTGTAGCCGCCTGCCTGTGGTATTAATAGGAGCAGAACAACAGCAAGTGTCTCCAGGTAGCTTTAGGTGCACACTGCGCAGAGGATGTACTACACTAACTGTAAATACTGTAGCTGCTTGCCTGTGGTATTAATAGGATCAGAAGAACACCACTAATTTTCTTCAGGTAGCTTTAGGTGCACACTGTGAAGAGGACACAGTGCACTAACTGTAAATACTGTAGCTGCCTGCCTGTGATATTAATAGGAGCAGAACAACAGCAATTGTCTCCAGGTAGCTTTGGGTTCACACTGTGCAGAGGACGCACTACACTAACTGTAAATGCTGTAGCTGCCTGCCTGTGGTATTAATAGGATCAGAAGAACACCACTATTTTTTTTCAGGTAGCTTTAGGTGCACACTGTAATAAGTTGTGCTTTTTAAGGACAGGTATCCCGCACAGTAATTATTATTGAGTAATTTTTAACGAGGATATTTTTAAGATACAAAATCAATCTATATGACACAGTCTATGCATATGAAACTTATGCACGGAGACATGTGATCATATGAAATAGTTACATTTATTGGTTGACAAAAAACAAATACTTACATGAAACTAAAATACCGATTTCGTTACATGAACGTCTTGAAAATCAATAAAAACACTTGCAAAAATGGGCGCGCAGTCCCTTTGACATAATACCACCATGATAACTTCTCGGTAGAATCAATAACCTTGTGAACTTGACAATTAAACAGAATGTCTGTATATCACACGTCCAACTGTTACTATACTGCAGGTAAGTAAGTGGTTAACAATGTGAATTAAATTAGATGTTTGTTTTGTCAATGAAAGTGGCAACTATGCAAAAAGAAAAATATAATGAAAACCTGAATCTTTAGAGAAAAATCTACAAGGCGGTTATTGAATCGGGAGAACGATTATCAATAGTATAATATTCAATATATCAATATTTGAGAGATTTAATTCACTGCGGCATCGCAGTGCATTGCTGGCTGATGATTGGTCAAGCATGCACTATGACCCGCATGCTTGGCCAATCACAGCTCCGTCGGTAGAGAGAGCTGTAATTGGCCAAAGCCAGGGTGGCTTTGGCCAATTATGGCTCAGGGGGTTTAGAACACGCCCCACACTATATAAGGCCGCCTGCATGGCGGCCCTGTGTAGTGTGTTCCGCCGTGCTTAGATAGAGAGAGAGAGACAGTGTCATTTCATTTGAGTTAGCTAGATTAGGCAGGACAGTCAGTGAGTTAGCTGCACGTATAGTATATTGTGTATATATATGCATCCCAGGTGTTGCATATATATATATATATATATATATACACTGTATTCAGTTTAGCTAGATCCGTTCCTATTATCTTCCTACTCACAGGCAGGCTTGTCTTGTTACAGTATTTACAGCTACCTGAAGAAGATTGCTGGTGTTCTTTTGATCCTATTAGTACCACAGTCAGGCAGCTAGACTATTTACAGTTAGTGTAGTGCGTCCTCCTTTACAGTGTTCAGTTAAGGCTACAAGTTAGTTTAGTGTGACCTCTGCACAGTGTTCAGCTAAAACTACAAGTTAGTGTAGTGCACAGTGTTCAGCTAAAGCTACAAGTTAGGGTAGTGCGTCCTCCTCACAGTGTTCAGCTAAAGCTACAAGTTAGTGTAGTGCGTCCTGCTCACAGTGTTCAGCTAAAACTACATGTTAGTGTAGTGAGACCTCTGCACAGTGTTCAGCTAAAGCTACAAGTTAGTGTAGTGCGTCCTGCTCACAGTGTTCAGCTAAAACTACATGTTAGTGTAGTGAGACCTCTGCACAGTGTTCAGCTAAAGCTACAAGTTAGTGTAGTGCGTCCTGCTCACAGTGTTCAGCTAAAACTACAAGTTAGTGTAGTGAGACCTCTGCACAGTGTTCAGCTAAAGCTACAAGTTAGTGTAGTGCGTCCTGCTCACAGTGTTCAGTTAAAACTACAAGTTAGTGTAGTGCGACCTCTGCACAGTGTTCAGCTAAAACTACAAGTTAGTGTAGTGAGACCTCAGCACAGTGTTCAGCTAAAGCTACAAGTTAGTGTAGTGCGTCCTGCTCACAGTGTTCAGCTAAAACTACAAGTTAGTGTAGTGAGACCTCTGCACAGTGTTCAGCTAAAGCTACAAGTTAGTGTAGTGCGTCCTGCTCACAGTGTTCAGCTAAAACTACAAGTTAGTGTAGTGCGACCTCTGCACAGTGTTCAGCTAAAACTACAAGTCAGTGTAGTGAGACCTCTGCACAGTGTTCAGCTAAAGCTACAAGTTAGTGTAGTGAGACCTCTGCACAGTGTTCAGCTAAAGCTACAAGTTAGTGTAGTGCGTCCTGCTCACAGTGTTCAGCTAAAACTACAAGTTAGTGTAGTGAGACCTCTGCACAGTGTTCAGCTAAAGCTACAAGTTAGTGTAGTGCGTCCTGCTCACAGTGTTCAGCTAAAACTACAAGTTAGTGTAGTGCGACCTCTGCACAGTGTTCAGCTAAAACTACAAGTTAGTGTAGTGAGACCTCTGCACAGTGTTCAGCTAAAGCTACAAGTTAGTGTAGTGAGACCTCTGCACAGTGTTCAGCTAAAGCTACAAGTTAGTGTAGTGCGTCCTGCTCACAGTGTTCAGCTAAAATTACAAGTTAGTGTAGTGCGACCTCTGCACAGTGTTCAGCTAAAGCTACAAGTTAGGTGAGCAGTGACAGTGCATGCATCAGTGACACTGTCCCCCTTGTCCACCTGTTGGAGCACACGCTGCGTGGAATAATAGACAGGGCATTTGAGGCAGAACAGAGGCAGGAAGAGGAGGACTTCCTTAGCTTTCAAGGCCCCCTTTATCCAGACAGTGTTCCTGCGTGCCCACCGATCACACAGGAAGAGGACGAGGAGGAGGAGGAGGATTGTGTCAGTATGGAGGTGGAGCCTGGCACTCAGCATCAGCAGCAGTCTTTAAAGGGATCAGTCCTAAGAAACACATGGACTTGTACGTGGCTGGGAGGAGGTGGCTGCGGACCATGTCGTCCTTAGTGACCCAGAGGACTCCGGACTGAATACCTCAGCAAACCTACGCTGCATGGCCTCCCTGATCCTGCAAAGCCTGCATAAGGATCCTCGTATTCGTGGTATCAAGGAGAAGGACCAATACTGGCTGGCAACCCTCCTTGATCCACGTTACAAGTGTAAGGTTGCGGACCTTATCTTGCCATCGCAGAGGGAGCAGAGGATGAAACATCTTCGGGAGGCCTTGCAGAAAGGTCTGTACAATGCGTTCCCAGAGACTGGGAGGTTACAAACTGGACAACATGTTGCTGAGGCTTCGGTCAGTCAAAGAAGGAGCGGTGGAGAAGGTGGCCATCTGACCGATGCGTTCAGACAATTTTTTGGTCCGCAGCCCCAAGGTATGATCGGTTCCAGCAACCATCCCCAGCGTCTGTTTTACATGGTGCAGGAATACCTAGGGGCAAGATCTGACTTGGACACCTTTCCCACCGAAAATCCTCTGGGTTACTGGGTCTTGAGGATGGATCACTGGTCAGAGCTTGCACAGTATGCAATTGAGCTACTGGCCTGTCCTGCATCCAGCGTTCTTTCGGAACGCACATTCAGTGCTGCTGGAGGCTTTGTAACCGATCACAGGGTGTGTCTTTCCACCGACTCGGTCGATCGACTGACCTTCATAAAAATGAATCAGTCTTGGATCACCACCAGCTACCAAGCACCTGATGCTGATGTAATCGAATAATTTTTTTTTAAATCTCAGATCCCTTCAAAGACTGCCTATGCTGATGCTGAGTGACTATCCTGAGTAATTATCCTCTTCCTCCTCAATGATCACGCTGATAGCTTGTAAGAACATTTTTGGTTCTGGGCGCCAGCACCAGTGCCTAAGGCCCAATTTTTCAGCCCCTGTTTAACAGGGGCGTATAATTACAATTTTTGATACAATACTTTGCAGCAGGGCTCGTTCCTGCATTCCAACTAGAGTATCTGTGAGGGGTTGCAGTGTTGTGGCACCAGTGCCTAAGGCCCAATTTTTCAGCCCCTGTTTAACAGGGGAGTGTATTTACAATTTTTGATGCAATACTTTGCAGCAGGGCTCGTTTCTGCGTTCCAACTTGAGTATCTGTGAGGGGTTACAGTGTTGTGGCACCAGCACCAGTGCCTAAGGCCCAATTTTTCAGCCCCTGTTCAATAGGGGCATGTAATTACAATTCTTTATCTAATATTTCACAGCAGGGCCCGTTTCAGCGCTCACCAAGAGCGAGTGAGGACTTACAGTGTTGTGGCACTAGCACCACCACCACCAAAGGCCCAATTTTTCTGCCCCTGTTCAACGGGGGCATGTAATTACAATTCTTGATCTAATATTTCACAGCAGGGCCCTGTGAGGGCTTACAGTGTTGTGGCCACAACAACACCTAAGGCCCAAATTTCTGCTGAGTATATAGGGCAGGCCCCTTCTTTCAAACATCCAACTTACAAACGACTCCTACTTGCAAACAGAAGGAGACAACAGGAAGTGAGATGAAATCTACCCCTAGGAAGGGAAATTCTCTCCTGTAAGAGTTAATATGGGAAAAACGTTTCTCCTTTCCACTGATGCTTTATCACCAATCCTTGTTTCACAAAAAAACCCAAATTTTCAAAAAACATTTGTCATTGGGACAAAAAAATGAGGTGAAATCTTTTGAAGAGGAGCACAGACGGCAAAACAAATGTCACAGGGGTGATAACCCTTCTCTATGTTTTCCAAAAAGCTTAAAATAGTTTTTTGGCTGGAGCTAAACACGTTAAAAATGTACCAGTTCAAAATTACAAACAGATTCTACTTAACAACAAACCTACAGTCCCTGTCTTGTTTGCACCGCCTGTATACTGCTGTTCAGAGTATATAGGGCCTGTTGGCCCCACGCCTTTCCTTTTTTTAATTTAGGTGCGGGGTTCCCCTTAATATCCATACAAGACCCAAAGGGCCTGGTAATGGACTGGGGGGTACCCATGCTGTTTGTCTCACTGATTTTCATCCATATTGCCAGGACCCGACATTACATTAAAGCCACAAGCAGTTTTAAATGACTTTTTTTCCTTTAAAAATGACATTTTGTGCAGGGACTGTTCTAAGCATGGGAAACACGCGCCACTTTACAGGCATACTATAGACACCCCCCAGGTACGATATTTAAAGGAATATTTCACTTTTTTTTAACTTTAAGCATCATTAAAATCACTGCTCCCGAAAAAACGGCCGTTTTTAAAAGTTTTTTTTGCATTGATACATGTCCCCTGGGGCAGGACCCGGGTCCCCAAACCCTTTTTAGGACAATACCATGCAAATTAGCCTTTAAAATGAGCACTTTTGATTTCGAACGTTCGCGTCCCATAGACGTCAATGGGGTTCTAACGTTCGTGCAAATTTTCGGTCCGTTCACAGGTTCTGGTGCGAACCGAACCGGGGGCTGTTCGGCTCATCCCTAGTATTGATGCATGATGCATGAGTTTCAGTCTATCTGGGAGTGTGTGTATCTCCCAGTGTCTCCCCTCAGGGTGGATCCCTGAGCTTCCTCCGTCAGGGTAGGTCCCCTGAGCCCCCCTCAGCTCTTCCTGAGCTTTTTTCTTCCTTTTTCCTCTTCATGGCATCTTACTTGCCTCTAAATAAAATTTCAGATAATGAGACCATAAAAATTATAATGGCTCTGCCCAAAAGGATGTGGCTTCTTTTCTATTGGTTAAGAAACTTAATAATTAACCTTTCCCGGAAATTTAGTGAGTTCAAATAATATCACCTTCAACCACCAGGTGTCTCATATGTGTTTTGAGTTTATCCTTTTAAGTTAATACGTTCTATTTTCATAATGTGTATAATGGTGAGAATAGTATATACCTTTAAATATTCTGGTAATCGGTCTAATATAAAGTACACTCAGTATAATCTTGATTAATCACTATTACATAAACTGGTTATATATGTGTATCTCTATAAATGTATATCTATAAAAACTGGTCTATCTAAGAAAGACACATGTTGTCCTATATATTAATCAATATTACATAAAAATGATTATCTATATGGATACATGTATAATTCTGGTATATCCAATGAATATTTGTTTATCTAAACATAGGCTACAGTCTTATATAGTTATAATCATAATTATATGTTTTTCATAATACTAATTCGTTTCTTAACCACTTCAGCCCCGGAAGGATTTACCCCCTTCCTGACCAGAGCACTTTTTACAATTTGGCACTGCGTCGCTTTAACTGCTAATTGCGCGGTCATGCAATGCTGTAACCAAACGAAATTTGCGTCCTTTTCTTCCCACAAATAGAGCTTTCTTTTGATGGTATTTGATCACCTCTGCCGTTTTTATTTTTTGCGCTATACACGGAAAAAGACCGAAAATTTTGAAAAAAAATGATATTTTCTACTTTTTGTTCTAAAAAAAATCCAATAAACTCAATTTTAGTCATACATTTAGGCCAAAATGTATTTGGCCACATGTCTTTGGTAAAAAAAATGTCAATAAGTGTATATTTATTGGTTTGCGCAAAAGTTATAGCGCCTACAAACTAGGGTACATTTTCTGGAATTTACACAGTCTTTAATTTATGACTGCCTATGTCATTTCTTGAGGTGCTAAAATGACAGGGCAGTACAAAACCCCCACAAATGACCCCATTTTGGAAAGTAGACACCCCAAGGAAATTGCTGAGAGGCATGTTGAGCCCATTGAATATTCTTTTTTTTTGTCCCAAGTGATTGAATAATGAAAAAAAAAAAAAAAAAAAAAAAAATTACAAAAAGTTGTCACTAAATGATATATTGCTCACACAGGCCATGGGCCTATGTGGAATTGCACCCCAAAATACATTTAGCTGCTTCTCCTGAGTATGGGGATACCACATGTGTGGGACTTTTTGGGAGCCTAGCCGCATACGGGGCCCCGAAAACCAATCACTGCCTTCAGGATTTCTAAGGGCGTACATTTTTGATTTTACTCCTCACTACCTATCACAGTTTTGAAGGCCATAAAATGCCCAGATGGCACAAACCCCCCCCAAATGACCCCATTTTGGAAAGTAGACACCCCAAGCTATTTGCTGAGAGGCATGTTGAGTCCATGGAATATTTTATATTTTGACACAAGTTGCGGGAAAGTGACAATTTATTTATTTATTTATTTTTTTTTGCACAAAGTTGTCACTAAATGATATATTGCTCACACAGGTCATGGGCATATGTGGAATTGCACCCCAAAATACATTCTGCTGCTTCTCTTGAGTACGGGGATACCACATGTGTGGGACTTTTTAGGAGCCTAGCCGCGTACGGGACCCCGAAAACCAATCACCGCCTTCAGGATTTCTAAGGGTGTACATTTTTGATTTCACTCTTCACTGCCTATCACAGTTTCGGAGGCCATGGAATGCCCAGGTGGCACAAAACCCCCCCAAATGACCCCATTTTGGAAAGTAGACACCCCAAGCTATTTGCTGAGAGGCATGGTGAGTATTTTGCAGCTCTCATTTGTTTTTGAAAATGAAGAAAGACAAAAAAAAAAATTTTTTTTTTCTTTTTTTAATTTTCAAAACTTTGTGACAAAAAGTGAGGTCTGCAAAATACTCACTATACCTCTCAGCAAATAGCTTGGGGTGTCTACTTTCCAAAATGGGGTCATTTGGGGGGGGTTTGTGCCACCTGGGCATTCCATGGCCTCCGAGACTGTGATAGGCAGTGAAGAGTGAAATCAAAAATTTACGCCCTTAGAAAGCCTGAAGGCGGTGCTTGGTTTTCGGGGTCCCATACGTGGCTAGGCTCCCAAAAAGTCTCACACATGTGGTATCCCCGTACTCAGGAGAAGCAACAGAATGTATTTTGGGGTGTAATTTCACATATTCCCATGGCATGTTTGAGCAATATATCATTTAGTGACAACTTTGTGCAAAAAAAAAAAAAAAAATAATAATTTGTCTCTTTCCCGCAACTTGTGTCACAATATAAAATATTCCATGGACTCGACATGCCTCTCAGCAAATAGCTTGGGGTGTCTACTTTCCAAAATGGGGTCATTTGGGGGGGTTTGAACTGTCCTGGCATTTTATGCACAACATTTAGAAGCTTATGTCACACATCACCCACTCTTCTAACCACTTGAAGACAAAGCCCTTTCTGACACTTTTTGATTACATGAAAAAATTATTTTTTTTTGCAAGAAAATTACTTTGAACCCCCACACATTATATATTTTTTTAAAGCAAATGCCCTACAGATTAAAATGGTGGGTGTTTAATTTTTTTTTTTCACACAGTATTTGCGCAGCGATTTTTCAAACGCATTTTTTGGGGAAAAAACACACTTTTTTACATTTTAATGCACTAAAACACACTATATTGCCCAAATGTTTGATGAAATAAAAAAGATGATCTTAGGCCGAGTACATGGATACCAAACATGACATGCTTTACAATTGCGCACAAACGTGCAGTGACAACAAAATAAATACATTTTTAAAAGCCTTTAAAAGCCTTTACAGGTTACCACTTTAGATTTACAGAGGAGGTCTACTGCTAAAATTACTGCCCTCGATCTGACCGTCGCGGTGATACCTCACATGCATGGTGCAATTGCTGTTTACATTTGACGCCAGACCGACGCTTGCGTTCGCCTTAGCGCGAGAGCAGGGGGGACAGGGGTGCTTTTTTTTTTTTTTTTTTTTTTTTTTTCTTTATTATTTTTTTGCTTTTTTATCTTATTTTAAAACTGTTCCTTTCATTTTTTTTTTTTTTTAATCATTTTTATTGTTATCTCAGGGAATGTAAATATCCCCTATGATAGCAATAGGTAGTGACAGGTACTCTTTTTTGAAAAAATTGGGGTCTATTAGACCCTAGATTTCTCCTCTGCCCTCAAAGCATCTGACCACACCAAGATCGGTGTGATAAAATGCTTCCCCAATTTCCCAATGGCGCTATTTACATCCGGCGAAATCTAAGTCATAAAATGCTCGTAGCTTCCAGTTTCTTAGGCCATAGAGATGTTTGGAGCCACTCTGGTCTCTGATCAGGTCTATGGTCAGCTGGCTGAATCACCGGTTGCATTCTCAGGTTCCCTGTTGAGACAGGAGAGCCAGAGAAAAACACGGAAGACGGTGGGGGGGGGGGGCATTATCTCCCACTGCTTGTAAAAGCAGTCTAGAGGCTAATTAGCCGCTAGGATTGCTTCTACATGAAAGCCGACTGCTGGCTGAAAAGAATGATACCAAGATGATACCTAAACCTGCAAGCATCATTCTGGTATAACCACTCAAAGTCGTGAATGCTGTACCTGAAGACAAAAATATGGTTAACAATAAAGCACAGTAAACGGTAAAGTATAAAAAATTGCAGACCTGAAAAGCAAACATGATAAAACATAATAACAATAAAACATTGCAGAATAGAATACAGTAAAAAAGAGCAGAACAATAGAGAGAATAGAGAGAGAGAGAATAGAGAGAGAACAATAAAACGACAACTATTATTTTTTATTTTATATTTTTGTTTGTTTTTTTTTTTTTTTTTTTACACTTTTTTTGTAACTGTAACTTTTATAACTGTAACCGGTTCCAGGTTCGGGTCTCTCAAAATGCGATGGCATCTTGGGAGACCCTGTGAAAGTGTGTCCTAGTCTGTGCAATGCTGTACCCTACGCTAATACTCAACTAGTGTATGGTAGCGTTCAAAACATTCACCAATGCAAAGACCAGGATTGTCAGGACAGGAGGGACAATAATAGCGGGTGTCACGCCTATATCCGCGCTTGCTGCAGACACAACATCTTTTTTGGGGGGGTTCGTCGGGTAGGGGTACTCGGGAGGACATAAAAATGCCTCTCATGCAGCCGACTGCATTTGGTTGGGGATGTGAATGGGGGAAGTACGGGCGCTGCAGAAGTGGTGGGTTCCCAATTAGGATTGGCGAATGCAGCAGGAAGGGCACTATGGGCATGACGGGCCTGTGTTTGTCTTCTTGGTGGCAGCGGGACACTATTTGTGCTTGCCACCTCACCAGCTTGAACTGCACTTATGGGACTCGCCACGTCACCAAGTGTTACTGCAGTGCTGGTTTGACTACGACCGGGGTGTACTAGGCCGCTGGCGCTTGCCAGTTCACCAAAACGCTACCAAAAAAACTGTTAACGATCGCAGGGATCAGGCCTGACTCTGCGAACGCTGCAGTTATGCATTTAGTGTTTTGTAAGTGACAGTGATCGATCGATACTGCACTTGGGTGGGCTGGGCTGGGCCGGGCGGAGGGGCAAAACGCAGGTGCTAGCAGGTATCTGGGCTGATCCCGCTAACACTGCGTTTTTGGGAACCCTAAACTGCTGGGGACGCCAGTATAGATCTGATCGGATCAGATATTGATCAGTTCAGATACTATACCACTAAGGGAGGTGTACAGTGCGTGCGTGGGTGTTAGCGCTACTGGCACTAACCTGACGCTGCCTGGGGCTGGTGCTTGCCAGTTCACCAAAACGCTACAAAAAAAACTGTTAGCGATCGCAGGGATCAGGCCTGACTCTGCGAACGCTGCAGTTATGCGTTTAGTGTTTTGTAAGTGACAGTGATCGATCGATACTGCACTTGGGTGGGCTGGGCTGGGCCGGGCGGAGGGGTAAAACGCAGGTGCTAGCAGGTATCTGGGTTGATCCCGCTAACACTGCGTTTTTGGGAACCCTAAACTGCTGGGGACGCTAGTATAGATCTGATCGGATCAGATATTGATGCGTTCAGATACTATACCACTAAGGGAGGTGTACGGTGCGTGGGTGTTAGCGGTACTGGCACTAACCTGACGCTGCCTGGGGCTGGTGCTTGCCATTTCACCAAAATGCTACCAAAAAAACTGTTAGCGATCGCAGGGATCAGGCCTGACTCTGCGAACGCTGCAGTTATGCGTTTAGTGTTTTGTAAGTGACAGTGATCGATCGATACTGCACTTGGGTGGGCTGGGCCGAGCTGGGCGGAGGGGCAAAACGCAGGTGCTAGCAGGTATCTGGGCTGATCCCGCTAACACTGTGTTTTTGGGAACCCTAAACTGCTGGGGACGCTAGTATAGATCTGATCGGATCAGATATTGATGCGATCAGATACTATACCACTAAGGGAGGCGTATGCTGCGTGCGTGGGTGTTAGCGGTACTGACGCTAATCTGACGCTGCCTGGGGCGACGCATATCACCGCCGGACGATCAGGGGGCTAAATCTTTATTCGGTAATAAACGGCGGGTTCCCTGACACTATAAAAAATAAACAAACTAACCAGCGTCACCCGTAACGGTTATACAGTGATCAGTGGTGAAAGGGTTAACTAGGGGGCAATCAAGGGGTTAAAACATTTATTAGATAGTATATGGGGGTCCCTGTCACTATAAAACTCTGACGGCGAACCTAAATATTTACGTCCCTAACTAGCGTCACCAGCGACACTAATACAGCGATCAGAAAAATGATCGCTTAGCGACACTGGTGACAGGGGGTGATCAAGGGGTTAAAACTTTATTAGGGGGGGTTAGGGGGGTATCCTAGACCTAAAGGGGGCCTAACACTCACTGCCCTGACACTGTAACTGTCACAAACTGACACCAATACAGTAATCAGAAAAAAAAAAAAAAAAACTGCTGGTGTCAGTTTGTGACAGGGGGGGGGGGTGATTGGGGGGGGATCGGGGGGCGATCGGGGGGGGGATCGGGGTGTTTAGTGTGCCTGGCATGTTCTACTGTGTGTAGTGTGTTGGTGCACTTACATTGCAGTCTTCTCTCCTCGGCCCGGAACGGAAAATACCGAGCCGAGGAGAGATGACATCATTTCCTCTGCCTCTGTGTACAATACAGAGGCAGGGAAATGATCCCATTGGCTGAGAGCGATCGCGAGGGGGGGGCCACGAATGGATGGCCTCCCCCTCACCTCCGATCGCTGGGGGAGATTTGCCGACCGCCGCAGGCACCGGGGGGGGGTCCGATCGGACCCCCCACCCGCGGGCAGGCAAGGACGTACATATACGTCCTTTTGCCTGCCCGTGCCGCTCTGTCGACGTATATAGTCGTGCGGCGGTCGGCAAGTGGTTAAAACACTTTTACTTATAAAATCACACTTTCATATATATTTTCTTTATACCAAAGTTGTTGGGTCCGCAGATACTAAAATTATAATCGTCTCTGTGACCTACAATATCATATATAGTTTGAAATGACTTATAATAACCATATAGATACTTTTAAAATATTTTTGACTGGCACAAACTTCAAATCTTTCCCACCATGTGTTGAATTGAACTTAGTTCAAGAGATGTTTAGATAGTTTAGCTCAGTTTGTCCAAATAGTTCCTAAAATTTCACACAATAGATTTTGTTGGCCAAGGTGTTAGCTATTTAAACAGTTCCTCACTCAAACACAATGTTTTAGGCCAGGTGAGGTAATTTCTATGTGATAACAGTCTGTATAACCTTGTTTCCTATGGCTGTATGGGTAGTTTTCATTTATCCACTAAAACCATGTAAATATCTCCTCATTTTGTGATGAGAGCTAACATTGTTCCATCGAGTTTCTGTTTCAAAGTAGGCTTGTAAAACTTTAAGAGATGGTTGATGCATTAAGCTTTGTAAAGTGTTTGAGTTCACCTATTTTGCATTAAATGGTTCCAAGAGGGGAACAGTTCAAATGATTGCAAGATCACAGTTCATCTATTTTTTGAGGTCTAAGCAACTCTCATATTTCTGCCAGTAAATATAAAATGGATTTCTTCATAAATCCACAACAACACTGTGCAGAGGACACAGTACACTAATGGGGCGTACACACAGTCGGACTTTTCAGCTACAAAAGTCCGACAGCCTGTTCGACAGACTTTAGACAAACTTTCGGCGGACTTTTGGCGGACTTTCTAACGACCGGGCTTGCCTATACACAATCACACCAAAGTCTGACGGATTCGTACGTGATGACGTACACCGGACTAAAATAAGGAAGTTGATAGCCAGTAGCCAATAGCTGCCCTAGCGTCGGTTTTTGTCCGTCAGACTAGCATACAGACGAGCGGATTTCTGGGTCCGGCGGAGTTACGACGTAAAGATTTGAAGCAAGTTCCAAATCTAAAGTCCGTCAGATTTGCGACTGGAAAAGTCCGCTGAAAGTCCGGGGAAGCCCACACACGATCGGATTGTCCGCCGGATTTGGTCCGTCGGCGTCCGTCGGACTTTTGTAGCCGAAAAGTCCGACCGTGTGTACGCCCCATAACTGTAAATACTGTAGCTGCCTGCCTGTGGTATTAATAGGAGCAGAACAACAGCAATTGTCTCCAGGTAGCTTTAGGTGCACACTGTGCAGAGGACGCACTACACTAACTGTAAATACTGTAGCTGCCTGCCTGTGGTATTAATAGGATCAGAAGAACACCACTAATTTTCTTCAGGTAGCTTTAGGTGCACACTGTGCAGAGGACACAGTGCACTAACTGTAAATACTGTAGCTGCCTGCCTGTGGTATTAATAGGAGCAGAACAACAGCAATTATCTCCAGGTAGCTTTAGGTGCACACTGTGCAGAGGACGCGCTACACTAACTGTAAATTCTGTAGCTGCCTGCCTGTGGTATTAATAGGATCAGAAGAACACCACTAATTTTCTTCAGGTAGCTTTAGGTGCACACTGTGCAGAGGACGCACTACACTAACTTGTAAATACTACAGCTGCCTGCGGTACTGTACTAATAGGATCAGAAGAACACCACTAATTTTCTTCAGGTAGCTTTAGGTGCACACTGTGCAGAGGACGCACTACACTAACTTGTAAATACTACAGCTGCCTGTGTTACTGTACTAATAGGATCAGAAGAACACCACTAATTTTCTTCAGGTAGCTTTAGGTGCACACTGTGCAGAGGACGCACTACACTAACTTGTAAATACTGCAGATGCCTGCGGTACTGTACTAATAGGATCAGAAGAACACTAATTTTCTTCAGGTAGCTTTAGGTGCACACTGTGCAGAGGACGCACTACACTGTAAATACTGTAGCTAATAGGACTAATAGGATCAGAAGAACACCAGCAATTTTCTTCAGGTTACTGTAAAAACACCTACAAAGAAAAAATTGTGCGCTTGCATTAGATATTTAAATCTATATTACTACATGATTATCATAAGTAGATAAACAAATAAATAAAAAAATAAATAAAAAACACCATCAAAGTTAATTGTGAGTGAATTAGAAAATCGCTATGCTACAGAGCAAACAGCGACATGTAAGTCAAATACTAATATTGACCATTGCATACATATAAACCAACAATAAAGTTATAAACTGGTGTGCAAAAAAGAAAAAACAAAAAAACAAAGGTTATTCCACCCAAGTGCAAAGTCATAAGTGAAAAAGTTCAAAATTGCATCCTGAGTCGCAGGAAAAATGCATATCCAAAGTTCATGAATTGCATTCCTTAGTATGTATAAATATATATATATATAAATAAATAAAAAACACCATCAAAGTTAATTGTGAGTGAATTAGAAAGTCGCTATGCTACAGAGCAAACAGCGACAGGTGCCCCTTTGAAGACGTGACCTATCACAAAACATGTAGGGCATGGCTACGCAGTGTACGCCAGATCGCCATAGAGCCCCATGTAACCTAGCACGGGCGTTTCTGTTGTTTTTATATTTTTATATTTTGCCGGCTTTTACGTTTTGGATGTTTTAAAGATGCCTAGTTGTCTGAGGCAATAAAATTCCCCGTTTTTACATACTATACCATTGGAGTTTTTTTCTTTCTCCCCTTCTTTACCTACGAGTCCAAACGAGGGAGTGTTTACATCAATGCGGAAGTATCGGAACCATCTCCAGCTGTGTGGTGAGCTGTCATCTACTGTCCCTGCAGAGGGCTAAATCTGCATGCTTCTAAGACCTTGCTATAAAGGAGGTCCAACGTGCCTGGTAAGGATACATCTATTATCAACCTTCGGATCCACTGGTGGTTGGAGGTCCCTTCACGTCCCCTTATTCCTTTATACACACTAAGGAATACAATTCATGAACTTTGGATATGCGTTTTTCCTGCGACTCAGGATGCAATTTTGAACTTTTTCACTTATGACTTTGCACTTGGGTGGAATAACCTTTGTTTTTTTGTTTTTTCTTTTTTGCACACCAGTTTATAAATTATTGTTGGTTTATATGTATGCAATGGTCAATATTAGTATTTGACTTACATGTCGCTGTTTGCTCTGTAGCATAGCGACTTTCTAATTCACTCACAATTAACTTTGATGGTGTTTTTTATTTATTTTTTTATTTATTTGTTTATCTACTTATGATAATCATGTAGTAATATAGATTTAAATATCTAATGCAAGTGCACAATTTTTTCTTTGTATGTAGTTTTTCACCTCATTGATATTTGTGGTTTTGTTGCAGCTGCAGTTATATAAATTTTTGCTTGATAGCGCAGGTTTTCTCTTTCTTTTTTTTATACTGTAAAAACACCTGCCTGTCAGTAGTAGGAAGAGAATAACAGGAACAGATCTAGCTAAACTGAATACAGTGTATATATATATATATATATATATATATATATATATATATACACACACAACACCTAGGATGTGTATATATATATATATATATATATATATATATATATATATATATATATATACACAATTCACTGTAAGTGCAGCTAATTGACTCGCCTGCCTACTCTATCTAACTTAAATCAAATGACACTGTCTCTCTGTCTATCTATCTCTCTCTCAACGCTGGAACACACTACACAGGGCCACCGTGCAGGCGGCCTTATATAGTGTGGGGCGTGTACTAAACCCCCTGAGCCATAATTGGCCAAAGCCACCCTGGCTTTGGCCAATTACGGCTCTCTGTACAGACGGCGCTGTGATTGGCCAAGCATGCGGGTCATAGTGCATGCTTGGCCAATCATCATCCAGCAATGCACTGCGATGCCGCAGTGAATTATGGGCCGTGACGTGCCACTCGAATTTGGCGCGAATGGCCCATATCGTTCGGAAATCGGCGAACGACCGAACAGGCAATGTTCGAGTCAAACATGCGTTCGATTCGAATGCAAAGCTCATCCCTACTGGGCACTGATTGGCAGCTGAGTATCAGCACAGACCCCTCAGATGTGCCAATGTGCTGATTATCAGCACAGACCCCCCTGACAGAGAGAGCCACTGATCACCTCTCCCTGTCAGCACGAACTGAGGAATGCCGTTTACCGGAACTTCCTGGTTCATGCGATGATCAGCTGTGATTGGTCACAACTGTTCACGTGGTAAGAAGCCTCTGACAGAGGCTCCTTATCGCGATCGGAGATGCGGCATGTCAGACTTACATCCCGCACTGGGTATCGCTGCACTGCGCGGCCCCGTGTGGGCGTGTGCCAGCATGTTATCCTGCTGAACGTCATATGACGCCCAGTCAGGATAACAGAACCACTTGGTTAAAGGATAAGTTCGCTTTAAAAAAAACAATAAATGCATGTGACAGACCTAGCCCGGAGAGAGACTTTTGGAGGGGACTGAATGCTAGCCTCTTGCCGATCGATCGTGGGCCCTGGCATTTGGGGGAACGGTGCTCTTTGTGAGCTGTATGCCTGGGGACCCTTGAGGTGGTATTACTGTGGATTCGGGTCCTGGTCCCCCAGGACACACTGACTCTGGGGACCCTGGATTTGCCATATTAGAATAGTGACTGATTCATACTGTTGGGACTCCTACTGTTAAATGCTAATGTCATCAATTCCAGCTACCTGTCTGTTGTCTGCTAAAATGTGTATTGTAAATAAGTCTCTAGTATGGGATCTAAGAGTCATTAGATCCCCATTGTTGTTTGTGTTTAATTAACTCTGCTATTGTGATAATGTTGATTGGATTTTCTGAACTACAAGACGGCCAGTCTGGCCTAAAGGTCATGTCTGAGTCATCTAGGCTGTCTAAAGGGATTAGTTAATTAGCTCATGTTAATTAGGTTAATTAGGTTACAGCTGTATTGTTAGAGTAATATAAGCAGGAGGTCTGCACCTCCTCTTTCCTGTATAAAAAAGACTGTATTCCTGTCAATAAAGAGAGATTCCTGGTTGAACTTATATACAGCCTGCCTGGTGTTTGTTCTGAGCTATCACAACTGGGTTAGAACGGCACATAGCTGTAGTTCTAATCCCGGAGCATTGGATGACCGAACCATCAGATGTTGCGATCTGCAGTCTGATTCTATAGCTGCAGAGGAGTGTCGGGAGAGTGGAATAGAGCGAGCAAGGGGCTCGTTACATTGGTTGGCAGCCGTGGGATTTGCTCTCCTGTTACTGGGACACTCCAAACCAGCCCGCAGGAGAGCCACGCTGAAAGACTTACTTGAGAGTCGTGGAGGGAATGGTGGGATCGTGCTTCCTTGCCGTGAACTCATCCAAACCATCACCTGGATCCAAGGTCCAGATAGCAGGAGAGGAGAGGTACAGATACCAGCCACCATGGAAGAGGAATTCAGAAGGAGGTTGCGAGAGATGCAGATACAGCACAGAGGACCAGTATCAGAGCAGGTCCTGCTAGGATGGTTTGATTCTATCCACTGTGAACTCTGGAAGGAAGCGCTAGCCCGTGAGCAGCGAAACCAGGGAAAAGTCCTCCCCTCCATCCATGTAAGGTACTGGTCGCAGTATGAAGTGCGAATGCTGTTATTGGGGGAACAGCCGAACCAGGAGTGGACAGCTGAGTTAAGCAGGCTGATCCGGGCAGAAATGCCGTTGGACAAGAGCTACAGAGCCCTCCAGTGGTATGTAGCCCAAGTGTGCCCGTGGACAGCGGATGACAGCCCCACGGAAGGCTTTGACTACGATGGCCTGGGATTGTTGTACTGGAGGCTGTCCAGGGACCCTGACTTTGGGAGTGATCGGGAGTGGCGTTTGGAGGAAATAATGGAGCACAGAGAGCGGAGACTGAATGTCTCGGAAGTGCACTGGGCAAAGGAAGATTTGGAGTTTCTGGCCGTTCAGGAATGGGAGCTTGAGATGGCCTACAGACAGCTGCTAGACTCTGCTCAGCAGCAGGGTGGGGCTC
This sequence comes from Aquarana catesbeiana, assembly GCF_042186555.1. Taxonomy (NCBI): domain Eukaryota; kingdom Metazoa; phylum Chordata; class Amphibia; order Anura; family Ranidae; genus Aquarana; species Aquarana catesbeiana. The sequence goes on from NC_133327.1 coordinate 571,683,835, forward strand.
CCTTCGCCTGGGACTATCAGGAAATACCAGTTGACAACTCTGAAACTCTGGCTGAAGAGTTGACAATGTGGCAGAGTAACAGTGTGCTTTGCCAACCTGCCCCCGCAGCTATGGAGGCGGAGGTCTTATGGCGGATGCAGCAAGTGCTGACTGACCTTGATGAACCTGTTTCTGCATTGGATTATCTTGGATGGAGGAATGTGCCTGTCCAGCAGAATGCCAGAGAATCGGCAGTGGAAAATCTAAAGATTGCCGTCCCCAAACCTGAAGTGCTGACAACAGGGCAGAGCTCTGCTAACCTCTGCCCAGCATTGATAGCATCTTCTGGGTTCCACGGAGAGGAGATGGTGAAACTTTATCCCCAGACACCAGTTGCAGAGACAGGGGATTTGATAGACTTTTCTGCTGAGGAAGAACAACCTGGTGAGCCTCCAGCAGAAGGGCTGTTATTAGGGCCAAACTTCACTGTGCTCTGCCCAGCACCAACAGAAGTATCTGTGAAGTTACAAGGAACTTCCTCAGCTGAAGCGCTGGCAACCGGACAGAGAGTCCAAGATCTCTGCCCTACACCTGCGGTGGTTCCGGAGGCTCAGGGTGAGAAGGAGGTGGTCACTTCCCAGCAGCAGATCAGGATACAGGGGGAGAAGGGAGAGGAGGTGTTCGTCGTCCCTCCCCAACAGTTGGCCAGGCTGGAGGAAGTGGTCTTTCCTCCCCAGCAAAGATCCGTGCACCTGGGAGACAGTACCATAGACATATCGTCCCAACATCCAGATGAGGGAATGGAAAAGGAAGCAGCCGGCTCACCTCCCCAATGGCAGCTACACAGTTTGGGATTGGAGGAAGCCAGCCTCCTGCCCCAACGGTTAGCTGAAGTGAAGGATGCGGAGTCCCCAGCAGAAGTGCTGGCAACAGGGCAGAGTGCTACCAACCTCTGCCCAGCACCGGCAAAAACTACAGAGTTCCAGGGAGGTGGGGCAGTCGGCCTCCCTCCCCAACAGTTAGCCGGAGCAGATGGTGTGGGGTTTCCAGCAGAAGGGCTGGCAACAGGGCCGAATACTGCTGGACTCTGCCCTCAACTAACAAAGGATGGATTTCCTGTGAAGGTGGATGGGACTTCAGTCTCCACCTGTATACCCCAGGGATGCTGGGCAGTCAGCCCAGATCCCCAACAGCATGACGGAGTGAGCCCAGACACCCTGTCTTCTCTCCAGCGGCAGAAAGGACTCCAGGGAGAAGGGCCAGTCCAGGCCTCTCCCCAGCGGCAGATATGTTCTCTGAGAGAGACAGAGGTTGGCTGGGTGAGTAATGCTTTGTTTGGAACAATTTGTTTGGGGTACTGTGTGGGTACAGGCATTAGAGGACTGGAACTACTGACTAACTTCGGAGTCAACCCGTCTGGGGTCTCCTCCTGTGTTAGTCTCCTGCCGAAAGGGGAGAGATGTGACAGACCTATCCTGGAGAGAGACTTTTGGAGGGGACTAAATGCTAGCCTCTTGCCGATCGATCGTGGGCCCTGGCATTTGGGGGAACGGTGCTCTTTGTGAGCTGTATGCCTGGGGACCCTTGAGGTGGTATTACTGTGGATTCGGGTCCTGGTCCCCCAGGACACACAGACTCTGGGGACCCTGGATTTGCCATATTAGAATAGTGACTGATTCATACCGTTGGGACTCCTCATGTTAAATGCTAATGTCATCAATTCCAGCTACCTGTCTGTTGTCTGCTAAAATGTGTATTGTAAATAAGTCTCTAGTATGGGATCTAAGAGTCATTAGATCCCCATTGTTGTTTGTGTTTAACCACTTAAGGACCGCCTCACGCCGATGTACGTCGGCAAGGCGGCACGGGCAGGCAAAATCACGTACATGTACGTGATTTGCCTCCCGCGGGTGGGGGGTCCGATCGGACCCCCCCCGCCGCCCGAGGCGGTCCCGTTTGGTCCCCCGGCGATCGGAGATGAGGGGGAGGCCATCCGTTCGTGGCCCCCCCCTCGCGATCGCCGCCGGCCAATCAGATCACTTCCTTTGCTTCTGTATGCTAAACAGCAGCAAAGGAAATGATGTCATCTCTCCTCGGCTCGGTATTCCGTTGCAGCGCCGAGGAGAGAAGACATCAATGTGAGTGCACCAACACTACACAACACAGTAGAACATGCCAGGCATACAAAACACCCCGATCCCCCCCCGATCGCCCCCCGATCCCCCCCAATCACCCCCCCCCTCCCTGTCACAAACTGACACCAGCAGTTTTTTGTTTTTTTTGTTTTTTTTTTCTGATTACTGCATTGGTGTCAGTTTGTGACAGTTACAGTGTTGGAACAGTGAGTATTACCCCCCTTTAGGTCTAGGATACCCCCCTAACCCCCCCCTAATAAAGTTTTAACCCCTTGATCACCCCCTGTCACCAGTGTTGCTAAGCGATCATTTTTCTGATCGCTGTATTAGTGTCGCTGGTGACGCTAGTTAGTGAGGTAAATATTTAGGTTCGCCGTCAGCGTTTTATAGCGACAGGGACCCCCATATACTATCTAATAAATGTTTTAACCCCTTGATTGCCCCCTAGTTAACCCTTTCACCACTGATCACCGTATAACCGTTACGGGTGACGCTGGTTAGTTCGTTTATTTTTTATAGTGTCAGGGAACCCGCCGTTTATTACCGAATAAAGGTTTAGCCCCCCGATCGCCCGGCGGTGATATGCGTCGCCCCAGGCAGCGTCAGATTAGCGCCAGTACCGCTAACACCCACGCACGCAGCATGCGCCTCCCTTAGTGGTATAGTATCTGAACGGATCAATATCTGATCCGATCAGATCTATACTAGCGTCCCCAGCAGTTTAGGGTTCCCAAAAACGCAGTGTTAGCGGGATCAGCCCAGATACCTGCTAGCACCTGCGTTTTGCCCCTCCGCCCAGCCCACCCAAGTGCAGTATCGATCGATCACTGTCACTTACAAGGCACTAAACGCATAACTGCAGCGTTCGCAGAGTCAGGCCTGATCCCTGCGATCGCTAACAGTTTTTTTTGGTAGCATTTTGGTGAACTGGCAAGCACCAGCCCCAGGCAGCGTCAGGTTAGCGCCAGTACCGCTAACACCCACGCATGCACCGTACACCTCCCTTAGTGGTATAGTATCTGATCGGATCAATATCTGATCCGATCAGATCTATACTAGCGTCCCCAGCAGTTTAGGGTTCCCAAAAACGCAGTGTTAGCGGGATCAGCCCAGATACCTGCTAGCACCTGCGTTTTGCCCCTCCGCCCGGCCCAGCCCAGCCCACCCAAGTGCAGTATCGATCGATCACTGTCACTTACAAAACACTAAATGCATAACTGCAGCATTCGCAGAGTCAGGCCTGATCCCTGCGATCGCTAACAGTTTTTTTGGTAGCGTTTTGGTGAACTAGCAAGCACCAGCTCCAGGCAGCGTCAGGTTAGCGCCAGTACCGCTAACACCCACGCACACACCATACACCTCCCTTAGTGGTATAGTATCTGATCGGATCAATATCTGATCCGATCAGATCTATACTAGCGTCTCCAGCAGTTTAGGGTTCCCAAAAACGCAGTGTTAGCGGGATCAGCCCAGATACCTGCTAGCACCTGCGTTTTGCCCCTCCGCCCAGCCCAGCCCAGCCCAGCCCACCCAAGTGCAGTATCGATCGATCACTGTCACTTACAAAACACTAAACGCATAACTGCAGTGTTCGCAGAGTCAGGCCTGATCCCTGCGATCGCTAACAGTTTTTTTTTGTAGCGTTTTGGTGAACTGGCAAGCACCAGCGGCCTAGTACACCCCGGTCGTAGTCAAACCAGCACTGCAGTAACACTTGGTGACGTGGCGAGTCCCATAAGTGCAGTTCAAGCTGGTGAGGTGGCAAGCACAAGTAGTGTCCCGCTGCCACCAAGAAGACAAACACAGGCCCGTCGTGCCCATAGTGCCCTTCCTGCTGCATTCGCCAATCCTAATTGGGAACCCACCACTTCTGCAGCGCCCGTACTTCCCCCATTCACATCCCCAACCAAATGCAGTCGGCTGCATGAGAGGCATTTTCTTTATGTCCTCCCGAGTACCCCTACCCAACGAACCCCCCCAAAAAAGATGTCGTGTCTGCAGCAAGCGCGGATATAGGCGTGACACCCGCTATCATTGTTCCTCCTGTCCTGACAATCCTGGTCTTTGCATTGGTGAATGTTTTGAACGCTACCATTCACTAGTTCAGTATTAGCGTAGGGTACAGCATTCCACAGACTAGGCACACTTTCTCAGGGTCTCCCAAGATGCCATCGCATTTTGAGAGACCCGAACCTGGAACCGGTTACCGTTATAAAAGTTAGTTACAAAAAAAGTGTAAAAAAAAAATATATATATAAAATAAAAATAAAATTGTTGTCGTTTTATTGTTCTCTCTCTCTATTCTCTCTCTCTATTGTTCTGCTCTTTTTTACTGTATTCTATTCTGCAATGTTTTATTGTTATTATGTTTTATCATGTTTGTTTTTCAGGTATGTAATTATTTATACTTTACCGTTTACTGTGCTTTATTGTTAACCATTTATTTGTCTTCAGGTACGCCATTCACGACTTTGAGTGGTTATACCAGAATGATGCCTGCAGGTTTAGGTATCATCTTGGTATCATTCTTTTCAGCCAGTAGTCGGCTTTCATGTAAAAGCAATCCTAGCGGCTAATTAGCCTCTAGACTGCCTTTACAAGCCGTGGGAGGGAATGCCCCCCCCCCCACCGTCTTCCGTGTTTTTCTCTGGCTCTCCTGTCTCAACAGGGAACCTGAGAATGCAGCCGGTGATTCAGCCAGCTGACCATAGAGCTGATCAGAGACCAGAGTGGCTCCAAACATCTCTATGGCCTAAGAAACCGGAAGCTACGAGCATTTTATGACTTAGATTTCGCCGGATGTAAATAGCGCCATTGGGAAATTGGGGAAGCATTTTATCACACCGATCTTGGTGTGGTCAGATGCTTTGAGGGCAGAGGAGAGATCTAGGGTCTAATAGACCCCAATTTTTTCAAAAAAGAGTACCTGTCACTACCTATTGCTATCATAGGGGATATTTACATTCCCCGAGATAACAATAAAAATGATAAAAAAAAAAAAAAAATGAAAGGAACAGTTTAAAAATAAGATAAAAAAGCAAAAAAATAATAAAGAAAAAAAAAAAAAAAAAAAAAAAAAAAGCACCCCTGTCGTCCCCTGCTCTTGCGCTAAGGCGAACGCAAGCGGCGGTCTGTCGTCAAACGTAAACAGCAATTGCACCATGCATGTGAGGTATCACCGCGAAGGTCAGATCGAGGGCAGTAATTTTAGCAGTAGACCTCCTCTGTAAATCTAAAGTGGTAACCTGTAAAGGCTTTTAAAGGCTTTTAAAAATGTATTTATTTTGTTGCCACTGCACGTTTGTGCGCAATTGTAAAGCATGTCATGTTTGGTATCCATGTACTCGGCCTAAGATCATCTTTTTTATTTCATGAAACATTTGGGCAATATAGTGTGTTTTAGTGCATTAAAATTTAAAAAAGTGTGTTTTTTCCCCAAAAAATGCGTTTGAAAAATCGCTGCGCAAATACTGTGCGAAAAAAAAAAATGAAACACCCACCATTTTAATCTGTAGGGCATTTGCTTTAAAAAAATATATAATGTTTGGGGGTTCAAAGTTATTTTCTTGCAAAAAAAAATAACTTTTTCATGTAAACAATAAGTGTCAGAAAGGGCTTTGTCTTCAAGTGGTTAGAAGAGTGGGTGATGTGTGACATACGCTTCTAAATGTTGTGCATAAAATGCCAGGACAGTTCAAAACCCCCCCAAATGACCCCATTTTGGAAAGTAGACACCCCAAGCTATTTGCTGAGAGGCATGTCGAGTCCATGGAATATTTTATATTGCGACACAAGTTGCGGGAAAGAGACACATTTTTTTTTTTTGCACAAAGTTGTCACTAAATGATATATTGCTCAAACATGCCATGGGAATATGTGAAATTACACCCCAAAATACATTCTGCTGCTTCTCCTGAGTACGGGGATACCACATGTGTGAGACTTTTTGGGAGCCTAGCCGTGTACGGGACCCCGAAAACCAAGCACCGCCTTCAGGCTTTCTAAGGGCGTGAATTTTTGATTTCACTCTTCACTGCCTATCACAGTTTCGGAGGCCATGGAAAGCCCAGGTGGCACAAACCCCCCCAAATGACCCCATTTTGGAAAGTAGACACCCAAAGCTATTTGCTGAGAGGTATAGTGAGTATTTTGCAGACCTCACTTTTTGTCACAAAGTTTTGAAATTTGAAAAAAGAAAAAAAAAAATGTTTTTTCTTGTCTTTCTTCATTTTCAAAAACAAATGAGAGCTGCAAAATACTCACCATGCCTCTCAGCAAATAGCTTGGGGTGTCTACTTTCCAAAATGGGGTCATTTGGGGGGGTTTTGTGCCACCTGGGCATTCCATGGCCTCCGAAACGGTGATAGGCAGTGAAGAGTAAAATCAAAAATTCACGCCCTTAGAAATCCTGAAGGCGGTGATTGGTTTTCGGGGCCCCGTACGCGGCTAGGCTCCCAAAAAGTCCCACACATGTGGTATCCCCATACTCAGGAGAAGCAGCTAAATGTATTTTGGGGTGCAATTCCACATATGCCCATGGCCTGTGTGAGCAATATATCATTTAGTGACAACTTTGTGCAAAAAAAAAAAAAAAAAAAAGTGTCACATTCCCGCAACTTGTGTCAAAATATAAAATATTCCATGGACTCAATATGCCTCTCATCAAATAGCTTGGGGTGTCTACTTTCCAAAATGGGGTCATTTGGGGGGGGTTGTGCCACCTGGGCATTTTATGGCCTCCGAAACTGTGATAGGCAGTGAAGAGTGAAATCAAAAATTTACACCCTTAGAAATCCTGAAGGCGGTGATTGGTTTTCGGGGTCCCGTACGCGCCTAGGCTCCCAAAAAGTCCCACACATGTGGTATCCCCGTACTCAGGAGAAGCAGCTGAATGTATTTTGGGGTGCAATTCCACATAGGCCCATGGCCTGTGTGAGCAATATATCATTTAGTGACAACTTTTTGTAAATATTTTTTTTTTTTTTGTCATTATTCAATCACTTGGGACAAAAAAAATAAATATTCAATGGGTTCAACATGCCTATCAGCAATTTCCTTGGGGTGTCTACTTTCCAAAATGGGGTCATTTGTGGGGGTTTTGTACTGCCCTGCCATTTTAGCACCTCAAGAAATGACATAGGCAGTCATAAACTAAAAGCTGTGTAAATTCCAGAAAATGTACCCTAGTTTGTAGACGCTATAACTTTTGCGCAAACCAATAAATATACACTTATTGACATTTTTTTTACCAAAGACATGTGGCCGAATACATTTTGGCCTAAATGTATGACTAAAATTGAGTTTATTGGATTTTTTTTATAACAAAAAGTAGAAAATATCATTTTTTTTCAAAATTTTCGGTCTTTTTCCGTTTGTAGCGCAAAAAATAAAAACTGCAGAGGTGATCAAATACCATCAAAAGAAAGCTCTATTTGTGGGAAGAAAAGGACGCAAATTTCGTTTGGGTACAGCATTGCATGATCGCGCAATTAAAAGTTAAATCGACGCAGTGCCAAATTGGAAAAAGACCTCTGGTCCTTAGGCAGCATAATGGTCCGGGGCTCAAGTGGTTAATTAACTCTGCTATTGTGATAATGTTGATTGGATTTTCTGAACTACAAGATGGCCAGTCTGGCCTAAAGGTCATGTCTGAGTCATCTAGGCTGTCTAAAGGGATTAGTTAATTAGCTCATGTTAATTAGGTTACAGCTGTATTGTTAGAGTAACATGAGCAGGAGGTCTGCACCTCCTCTTTCCTGTATAAAAGAGACTGTATTCCTGTCAATAAAGAGAGATTCCTGGTTGAACTTACATACAGCCTGCCTGGTGTTTGTTCTGAGCTATCACAACTGGGTTAGAACGGCACATAGCTGTAGTTCTAATCCCGGGGCATTGGATGACAGAACCATCAGATGTTGCGATCTGCAATCTGATTCTATAGCTGCAGAGGAGTGTCGGGAGAGTGGAACAGAGCGAGCAAGGGGCTCGTTACAATGCACATTTTGTTTACAGGTAGAAAAATGTGTATTTACCATTTTTTTTATTTGGGAGCCTGTAAAGCATTGCACCTGTGATCAGGAGATTGGGGTGCAATGTCAGGCTCTTTCAGACTGTTAGTGCAGTGGTCTGCCTGTACCTCTGATATGAGCAGGTACTTACGTCAGTCCAGGAAAATTCAATGAATTACGAGGATGCTCATCAGCGTCCTCATAGTTCATTGAGAACTACAAGCCGTCAGCTGCAAAGAAAGTTGGTACTTGTAGTCTATTCATTCATAGAACTCTTTGAATGAATGATGCTTGCTTTTCAAATCGTGACATCTGGTGCGGGAAGAAGATCCCTCTGTAACACAGGAAAGGGGGGGGGACTCAGGGGAAACACTGCAGGAGCAGAAACATGTTACATATTCCACTCCAAATACAGGTGGGACATGTAACCTGTTCCCAAAGCTGAATCTATCCTTGAAAACTGTCCCGTTGCAGGGCAGTTTTACACTTTTTATTTTATTTATTTTTATTAATTTCAGGTACTTATATAGCACCGTCAATTTACACAGCGCTTTACATATACATTGTACATTTACATCAGTCCCTACCCTCAAGGAGCTTACAATCTAAGGTCCCTAACTCACATTCATACATACTAGGGACAATTTCGACAGGATCCAATTAACCTACTAGCATGTCTTTGGAGTGTGGGAGGAAACCAGAGTACCCGGAGGAAACCCACGCAGGCACATGGAGAACATGCAAATTCCAGGCAGGTAGTGTCGTGGTTGGGATTTGAACCAGCGATCCTTCTTACTGCTAGGGGAAAGTGCTATCCACTACACCACTGTGCTGCCCAATATCTGCAGTGTAATGCTCACCCCAGTGCCAGAGTTCAGAGACTATAGCTAAGGAGTGTAAGTTCACCTACAACAGCCTCCATTTCCTTAAGCAAACAGGTGTAGTGGTACTTGGTTGGCCCTGGGGCTAAATATACTGTACAACACTATAGTTGTCATAAAATGAGGAACTGAACAAAGATATAACAAAAAGTACCTGTGGGCTTTAGGAATATCCAGCATGGACTGCTGCACCAATTTGCGAAAAGCCAGTAATTTAATATCAAAGGCAATTGGTGGTCAGATCTGGTGACAGACAATAGGAACAATCCAGGGACAAGGCAAAAGAGTGTGCAAGACACTAACATGCAGTCTGTTAATTCTTGAATGAAAGCATCTGCCTATGCCCTGTGTCTCTAATACATTTCAGCCTAGTCTTACTCATTTAAACTGCACTGCCACTTGCCACCCTTATGCTGCGTACACACGATCAGGATTTTGGTCGGAAAAAGATATATGATGGCTTTTCCCATGGAATTCTGCTCAAGCTTGTCTTGCATACACACAGTCACACAAAAGTTCTCTGAACTTTCGACCGTCCAGAACGTGGTGATGTACAACACTACGACGAGCCAAGAAAATGAAGTTTAATGCTTCCGAGCATGCGTGATTTTTTGCACATCCGAATTGCATACAGACGATTGCTTTTTCGGATAGGAACTTTTTCCGACCGAAAAATAGAGAACCTGCTCTCAATCTTCTGCTGGCTAGAATTCTGCCAGCAAAAGTCTGATGGAGCATACACGGTCGCATTTTCCGATCAAAAGCTCACATTGGTCTTTTGCTGGCGGCATTTCCGATCGTGTGTATGGGCATAACACTGCTTTATCATTTGTGATCTGTTTATTCTTGTAGCAAAACATCTGCCTGTACCCGGTGTCTAGTACATTGCGGACTGGATTTGAAAAGAAAACTGACCTGAAACTTGTCAAGTTTTTATGCCGCGTACACATGGTCGGATTATTCGGCTACAAAAGTCCGAAAACCCGTCCGACAGACTTTTGGCGGACTTGTGGCGGACTTTCTAACGAACGGACTTAACTACATACGATCACACAAAAGTCCGACGGATTCGTATGTGATGACGTACGACCGGACTAAAATAAGGAAGTTGATAGCCAGTAGCCAATAGCTGCCCTAGCGTGGGTTTTTGTCCGTCGGACTAGCATACAGACGAGCGGATTTCTGGGTCCGGCGGAGTTACGATGTAAAGATTTGAAGCATGTTCCAAATCTAAAGTCCGTCAGATTTGCGACTGAAAAAGTCCGCTGAAGATCCGGTGAAGCCCACATATGATCGGATTGTCCGCCGGCTTTGGTCCGTCGGCATCCATTGGACCAGTCCGGTCGAAAAGTCCGACCGTGTGTACGCGGCATTACACTTCTTTTCCATCTGTGGTCTCTTAATACTTAAAGTGTATGTAAACCCTTCTCTTCTCTTCTCTGATCCCTTTGGTATTCAAAATATACCAGTGAAGATTTTTGTTTGTGACATGCAAAACATGTCTCTTGAGCTCATAACTTCCTGTACTCTCTGCTCATGTACAAGTAGGGGTTATGGAGATGAAGATAGGTCTGTGTTCTTTGAAATGCATTAGAATAGAAATAGGCAGGACTGACAACACACACTTTGAAATTTAAGGGCTTTGAAATGTAACCGCTTAGCGTCCGCCCCACTTACATTTACTGCAGCAGGGCAGTCGTTGTGTGACAGATCGTGTACCTAGTACGTGATCTGACACTTTTGTGTCTGGGACGCACACGCCTGCTGCCGGCAACCCACACCCGCTGTGATAGGCCACAGTGGGAGTCAATCAATGGGTCCGGCGAACGCGATGTCCACCGGGACCCGCCGATCGTTCAGAAAAAAGCCAGAAATGTAAACAAGGCAGACCGCTGTTCTGTGAGAGGGGAATGTGCTGATCCTGTGTTCTTGCTAAGCAGCGACACAAATCTTTACATTCCCCCAGTCAAAGCACCTCCCCCACAGTTAGTAAGTACACCCAGGGAACACATTTAACCCTTTGATCGCCCCTGTTAACCCCTTCCCTGCCAGTGTCATTAGTACAGTAACAGTGCCTATTTTTTTAGCACTGATCACTGTAGTGTCACTGGTCCCCACAAAGTGTCAAAGAGTCAGCTAGGTGTCTGATTTGTCCGCCACAATATCGCAGTTCCACTAGAAGTCGCTGATCGCCACCATTACTAGTAAAAAATTAAAATCTGCCATAGTTTGTAGCCGATATAACTCTTGCACAAATCAATCAATATACACGTATTGGGAATTTTTTTCCCCAAATATATGTAGCAGAATACATATTTACCTAAACTGATGAAGAAATTAGATTTTTTAATTTTTTTTATTGGGAATGTTTTATAGCAGAAAGTAAAAAATCGTTTTTTTCAAAAATTGTCAGCCTTTTTTTTGTATATAAAGCCAAATAAAAACTGCAGAGGTGATCAAATACCACCAAAAGAAAGCTCTATATGTGGTAAAAAAAAAAGGAAGGCGGACCATTTCCCAAACACAGCTGCTGTATATGATAAAGTGGGAAGGCTCCATAGGCTGGACCCTGAAGTTGGAGTAATGTGAAACTATCTGGGATAACGTCCATATGTACACTTTATAAGGAAAATCAGTATAAGATTTTGTTTCATTGGTACCTTGCACCTGAAATTTTACATGCTATCAATCCAATATTACCTTCTACATGTTGGCGACATGTCTATAGGAACATTGTACCACATCTCTTGGCAATTCCCTAAAATACGTTCCTTTTGGGAATCAACTGGCTCACTTCTGGAATCCCTTTTTGGCTCACCAATTCCTCTTGATCGGGTACATTATCTTCTAGAGACAAGAAAACAAAAAATCTCCTGTGCAAAAGTGTGATATCCCAGTAAAGGGTATTGAGAATGACTCTATGACAGGGAGATATAGCCTCAAGCCTTGCTGCCTCCCAGACTGGGGTTGTTCTGAAACCACTACAAAGAACAAACAAAAGAGGGCACACCAGCCTAATGCATTATCCCACAGTATTTATTAAGAAATAGTCATCACAAATTATACTCACAAACATATGAATTAACATTTTTTAATTCATATGTTTGTGTGTATAATTTATGACGACTATTTCTTATTAAATTTTGTGGGATAATGCACTAGGCTGATGTGTCCTTTTTTGTTTGTACCTTATCTTCTAGGGCTAAGATTGCTCCTGACAGAGCAGGAACGGGGATGTGTGTGTGTAAACACACAAATCCACATTCTGTCAGGGTATAGGAGACAGATCGTGTGCTCCCAGTATATAGGAACACTGATCGGTCTCCTCCGCCAGTCAGTCCCATCCCTCACAGTGGGAACACATTTAACCCCTTGATCGCCCCCTAGTGTTAACCCCTTCCCTACCAGTGACATTTACACAGTAATCAGTGGCTATTTATAGCACTGATCGCTGTATAAAGGTCAATGGTTTCAAAAAAGTGTCAAAAGTGTCCGATCTGTCCACCGCAATGTCGTAGTCTCGATAAAAATTGCAGATCGCCGCCATTACTAGTGAAAAAAAAATGTATAATAATAAAAATGCCATAAAATCAATAACCTATTTTGTAGGCGCTATAACTTTTGCGCAAACCAATCAATATACGCTTATTGCAATTTTTTTACCAAAAATATGTAGAAGAATACATATTGGCCTAAACTGAGGAAAAAATGTGTTTTTGTTTTTTTAAAATTGGGATATTTATTATAGCAAAAAGTAAAAAATATTGTGTTTTTTTTCAAAATTGTCAGGAAGGGGGGAAATTCTTGCAGGGCTGAAGTGGTTAATAGCCCTAAAATGGAAGCAGCAATTACCGCCCTCCCGAACAGATCTGCATAAACGTATTCATGATGTTTACAATATGGAATATTTGACAGCTCGACTTCACAACACAATCCCTAAACTTAATAAAATTTGGCATCTTCTAGAATTTTAGTTCTGTTGCAGGATATGTCCCCCCGGCATCTGGTCCATATGGAAGTGTGGGAGATTGTCCAGTGAGATGGGATATACCTCCCCAACACCCTCTTCATTTATTGTCCCATTCTCTTCTCTTTTGGAATATGTAACTTTTGGTGGAGTGGGCTCTTCGTCACACCTTTGTGTATGAGGCTACCACATGGAAGTCAGGTTCTGATCTTTTTACATTTTTCGCCCTATCTTTTTTCAGGTCAACGTTATGCAACTCATTTATCTGTACTGTTCAGCACCTTGAAATGGTGCTGATATTCACACACCGGTCTTTGTTTTTTTTTATCATATGTGGAGGACATATTTGTAACATTTTGTTTCTGTATTGGATGATTATGCTGTGCTGTTGTCTATTATATACACAGTATGTCTTTTCTTTCTTCAACTTCTTTTAGAAAAAGACTTTAAAGTAAAAAAAAAAAAAAAAAAAAAAAAAATCTACATCCAAATATGTGCTGCAACAGAATGCTTTCACCGAGGCTTTCAGAAAAAAAATCACGCTGTTCCACAACACAACGTACAGCTGTGGAATCCTCCAAACTGTAATTTAAAAGATTTGTTTTTTCCATGTCCCATGAAGCATAATGACAAGAATTCTCTGCCTCTCTCCAATGTACAGTAATTTTTCAAAAATTGTTAGCATTGGTACACATCCTCCCATAGCAGTGCCTAGCTGCCCATACTTTTTTTTATTTTTTTTTTAAAGAAGAAGGCCAAAAAGTTACTAACAGGATTTGCCCCCAAAAACTATAAATGTAATTTACCACTAAGTTTGGGTTCTCCAAATTTCTATTTTTTTCTGCAAATATTTTCTTGCATGGTTTTTCCTAAATAGTTAAAGCAGAATTTCACCCAAAAGGGGCAATTCCACTTGTTTGCATCCTCCTACCCCCCACCGGAACATTTGGCACTTTTTGGAGGGGGGGGGGAAATTAGGTTCCTGGTTTTCGGTGATCTGAACTGCAAGTTTGGCCCCCTCCTTCCCCTGCAGCCTTCTGGGACACATCACAGGACCCAGAAGACTATGGGACCGTTCACAAAGTGCAGTGCAGTTTACGTATGCACAGTAGGAAACTGGTTGTGAAGCCGCAAGGCTTCTGAGACCTGTGGTTTCCCATACTTAAAATGACAATGCTTGCAATCTAAGCCGATTGAAGAATCGGCTCTGATGAGGACAATGCTGGATCCCTGGATAGCTAAGGGTTCTTAAATTAAGTCAGCAACTACAGTATTTGTAGCTGCTGACTTTTAATCTTTTTGGGGGAGCCTGGAGCTCATAGTTAAGATAAATATAACTGCCCTAAGCAGAAAAGAATTTGTTCCAACCTTTAAGAAAACTGTTACATTGTAAAAACTGTTACACTCCTGTCTGGTTGTGGCAGTGAGTGATACAGGCAAAACTTTTTTTTCCTAGTTTTGAACAGAGTGGAGAGGGATTAGAACACCAAACAGGTTTTTGTTGCTGTCTGGGCCCCATTAGGGGCTATTTATCATGTTTACTGGTATCTCTGAAAGTGGAAAAAAAAATACCAAATTTTGGGCAGAGGACTGAATAGCAGCTTGCAGAATGACAGACACTCCTCATTCAATGTAAGTACCGTCTCTTGTGCGGCTTTAAAAAAATAAAACTTATGTCAGAATTGTAATAGATGCTGTAAACATGTTTGCATTAAAACACGTGACACATGGTGGTGGCGGCTACTGTGGGTGTGTGTGTGTGTGTGTATTAGGAGTTAACCTCCCTCAGCAATGATTATTCTCAGTCTGCTCGTGCCTAGATTGTTGTGCCCTGAGCTAGAAAATCTCTGTAGGGAGAGGGGGTATACATAATTGTCACAACATTAAACAGGTAAAATCTTATCTGAGATTTAAAGCGGAATTCCACCCAAAGGTGGAAGCTCCACTTATCTGCTTTCCCCTCCAGTGCCACACTTGGCACATTTCAGGGGGGAGGAATGGGTACATGTTCTTGACAGGTACCCTTCCCCACTTTCAGGAGACTGCACCGCGGCGCCGTCCCTCAGATGTTCAGCCCTCCTCCTCCAGCGCTGGGCCAGTTAGAAAGCGCGCTTCACGCATGCGCAATAGGGAACCGGCCATGAAGCTGAAAGGTGGTGGCAGCACCCGAGAGCCAATCCGAAAATCTGCTGGGGTGCCAAAATCTTAGGAACCCTGGATAGGTAAGTGTCCTAATATTAAAAGTCAGCAGATATAGTATTTGTAGCTGCTGACTTAATTTTTTCGTGGTGGGGCGGAACTCCTCTTTAAGCAATTGGTTTTAGACAGTCTATAGGTAAACCAATGATCCTATTAAATCACGAACGTCAAACTGTATAGTATGGATTTTATTTGCAGATTAAACACATTGGAATTATTTTGAATATATTAAGAAGTGGACTTTTAATATTACAAATTACAGGATTAGCATGACGACATACACAAATTAAGTATGTTATACACAAGTAAATACTGTATATACATGTTAGACAAGTATGAACATAACAAATCTTGTAAAAGGTCTGACCATTTAGAGTAATGTAACCAATAGCAACAAAAGATGTTTCAGCTTTCATCAGCTGTTTAATACTTTGTTTATTACTTTTCCAAATTCAAGAAAGTACAGCAAAGACATGGCAAGATTTCTTTAAAACATGCAAATATTCTACAGTATTTCTTACTGGCAAAATTAAATAATCCCTTTCACCGAACGAGTACAAAAAGCATTTTAAAAAAATGAAACACACACAAAAAGAATAGTATTGAATATATTTTCTCTTTTTCAAATCATATTTACACATAAAAAAACAAAACAAAAAAAAAAAACTGGAGAATGAAAAACTATTAATTACATTCCTCCTAGTTGTAAACCCATTCATGTTCCTACTATATAATCTAATGAAGAGGTAGCAGTGGAATAAGCTTCTGCCTACATTTGAAGTACAATTTCCTATTTTAATTTATTACTTTTTTTTAGGTAAAATACTGTATGTATTTAAATGTAAAACCTGATTGACATGCATGCTACTCCACCCCCCTGAGCCCTTCCATCCAGTATGTTTCACTCCAAAAGGAGATCCATTGCATTTATCATAGACTCTAAAGCCTTGTTTACACTGGCACCATCAAACCTGCAGTTATATGAATTTAGAAGACTTTTACAAATGCCCTATAAAATTACATAAAAATGCATGTAATGATTTTTCAGTAGCTCCATTCAATTTGACAGTTTATCTGCGTTTAGGCACGTCCAGTTTAGCTGCTCTTAGAAAAAAAAATAGAATTCTGAGCATCCAGCATCAGATTAGACACTCTAAATGAGGCTAAACAGTGTAAATGTGACTAAATGCATCTAAACACGTCTAAAACACGGCTAAAGTAGGAACATCTAAAAACACAGGAAAAAGTTGTCTGAGAGGCATTAAAATGCTTTTCTGTGCTGCACAGGGATTGATTTACTAAAGGCAAATAGACTTTGCAAGTGCAGTTTCTCCAGAGCTTAGTAAATGAGGCAAGTCTTCACTTTGCAAAGAGTACTCAATCACGTGCAAGGAAAAATAAAATAAAACAGCATTTTTGTTTGCATGTTTGGATGGTGGAAGCAGAGCTTTTGCTCATTTACCAAGCTCCGGAGGAAATGCATTTTTTTCCCCTTTAGTAAAATCAACCCCATAATGTCGATGCTTTACCTTCTCAGAAAGCAAATCAATTCCTCAGCTGACTCAGTCAAAATGCACTCACAACATGACTGATATATTTCAACAGTTGTTAAAGAGGAATTACAGTTAGTTAAAGTGGAGTTTCACCCAAAAGTGGAAGCTCCGCATATCTGCCTCCTTCCCCCCTCCAGTGCCACATTTGGCACCTTTAGGGGAGGGGGGGGTCTAACGGGGAGCAGGTATCTGTTTTTGACAGGTACCCGTCCCCACTTCCGAGAGATCTTGCCGCAGTGAGATCACTCAGAAGTTCGTCCCCCCTTCTCCTTCCCCCACCGGCCATTCAGAAAGCGCAGTGACTGTGGCTGCGGATTTTTAATTAACAGGTACTTACCAGTCCAGGAGTCCAGCGTTGTCTTCACTGGTCTTCAGGTCCATGGCACCACCATCTTGGCTGTGACTGCCTCTCGGTGAGACAGGACTGGTCCCACTGCCTCCTGGGACTGTGACATGTCTCAGGAGGTTGGGGGGAGTGGCAACCTCTACTATTTTCAACTCAGAGGAAGTGGGTACCTGTCAGGAAAAGTTACCCAGTCCCAAAAAAATAAAAATAAAAAAAATCACTGCCAACAGAGGTGGAGGGTGAGGGAAGGGGAGGGGAGGGGAGGAGGATAAATGGAATTTTCACTTTTAAGTGAAATTCTGCTTTATTAGAAGGGTTGAATGAGGATGAGGGGAAAAAAAGCTCCCTGTAGTGGTTATCTACAAATCTCTTGGTTTAAAACCGTGAAAGTCACACCAAACATAGCTGTAAGGTAAACACTGCAGTAATAATTCAGACTATATATTCACTTATAATACACTATCCATGCCCTTTAAATAGGCCTCACGATACTAAGCAGCCATAGCAAAATATATTTCAAGTAGGTAAAGGGACTTTATCAGATGTGTGGCATGATTATAGTGTTGCTTTTTGTACTGGGATAATGGTAATAGCACTTGCACCCTTAGCGGACAGATTTCTCAGAGTTTATTACTCTCAGTGCTTTACTATGGACAGCTATATGCAGATAAAATAGACATTTTAACTTATTTTTTTTTTCTGATCCAATTAAAATGACACAAAACTCACATTTTTTATAAAATAAAAACAATATGTTTTAATATAATTTGAATGTACTATCTCTCTCTTTCTTGGTTTCATCTCTCAGTACAGTATGTATAATGTGATCATGTGACCAGAAATAAAAACACTCCTCGCTTTACATTGGTAGTGGTGAAGTGCATCAGGGAGGAGGATAGGAAGCATGCACAGGACAAAAAAAAAAAAAAAAAAAAAGTAGCTTGACAACAATGGTAAGGGACAAAAAAAAAAAAAAAATCACACATAGCCATGGTATACTTGATATTTTAGAACGATCAATGTAAAAAATAAATGTAGTTTGCCACTTTAAGCCACTGTTAAAACTGACCTAGATGTAATTGTTCAGTAAACCTACACATTTAAAAAGCAACACAGAAGACTATTCCATCTGCATTTCATATTTTTAGGACTTTTTAAGGAGATCTTTTCCATCTGAACAGAGATGGCACTGCATGGACCACATAGAGTACTGTTGCAATATAGGCAAATACCTGCAGAACAAAAAATATATATTAGTTAATGTACAATAGAACACAATAGTGTAGATGTATGCAAACTGTCCTAAGAGGTAAATTTTCTCTTGCGCACAATAACTGGTTTCCAAATTTACGTTTTATAGTCTAGGTTTAAACCTAAGTCAGGAATTCTGATTGTTTTCCATGTGCACACTATTTACACATTAGCCCTAATAATGTCAGTTTATGAAGAAACACTTCGGAAATAGCAATGCGCTAACCATGTTGGGAAGTTCTAGGAGTGGGACTCCATGTTTTTGGTGGTGTGGAATGTTTTTAGCTGACCTTATGCGAGTTATTACCATTTATATAGGTGGGAGCACTTTACTTCTTGTATGACAATTCTGAGATCTGCTGCCAATGGCAATTCCTGGAGGATACGGTTTTAACCTGGGTGATTATATACAGTATATGCTTGAGATCTGCTGACATTATTGGTTGCTGGAGGATACCATGCCAGACCTGGGGGATTGTACACATGCTTGAGCGTCGTGTGACCTACTCATTTGTTTGTGGGGTCAACACCTTCTGGTAAGAGTTTGTCATTGAGGTGGTGTGGAATTTATAGAGGCATCATTGTAAAGTTTGTCATTTTTATATTTCCTGTCTTGAAATGTTTAGATGGACTATATTTTTTTATATACTGAATTATATTTTAGATATCCCATTTTTTAATGTGATTGGGATGTTCACATGCACTCAACTGAGAACATGTCTCTTAAAGGGGACAGTATGCTTTCAATATGTTGCACTTTGGACATTTAAAGGAACAGTGCATTTAAAAAAAATTAGTTTTCTTCATTTGTATATGCACAATACATCATTAGCGCTAAATGTTTTTTGTAGACCAAATATAAAAAGTGCATTTAAACCCTTAATGTATTTTTTAGTAGGTTTGGCATCATACCTCACTGTATACAGCAGCCTCTCTCAACTATGGTTCCTTCTGAGGTTGCTAGAGGTTCCTTGAGCAATGAGCAGGGGTGAATCAATTTCCTGCCTATACTGACCCCCCAGTACTAGAGAACAATTTTCCACTGACCACCAATGTTAGGGGTCACTTCTACACTGTCAGATCTTTAGTGGTCAATATTAGTGGTCAGATTTTAGCTTGTCGCAATGCACCTGGTGTGGTGACATGCAGTGAGGTAGGTTGTGTTGTGCATGCTAAAATCTGTCAGATCTTCAGTAGTCAATATCAGTGGTCATGGTCAGTATGTCTGCATTTTGTGTAAACAGGGCATGTTGAAAACAATTGTTTTCTATATTCCCTTGTGTTGTGCTGCAAAGCAGCTCAGCTGATATGGTATAAACTAGTCCTTAGAGATTACAAAATAAATATGACAGTTACCACTGCAGCGATGTTCTCTTGATAGATTTCACCAAAGCCAACTAAATCTATTGTTGTATAAGCCTGCAGTACTGAAGCACTTAGGTAGAACATGGCAGCAATAAAGTGATAAAAGGCATCCTAAAAAAAAAAAAAATGAAAATATTATTATATGAATGCAATTAAACACCAAGTTTTACAAGTTTATATATATATATATATATATATATATATATATATATACACATATATATATATATATATATATATATATATATATATATATATACACACACACACATATATTAATTATACACACACTGTATATTACATTTTTTTATATTACTTACTTATATTACTTATACAAAATATTAAATAATGAGCGGTATCACGTTACACATGCATTGCTGTTTGTTTGCCTTTAAATAATTTGTCCCTACCTCACTCTGTAGCTAGGGGATACCTAATGTTGTTATTCGCACCCTTCTTCATGCTTTAGCCTCCATTCACCACATGTACTGTATCCTGCTGGAGTTAGACACACCAATTTATTTTTTACCCATTAATTTAATCAGTTATGATCTGCACAAGTTTGTGGATTAAAGGTTTCTACAATCTGCAGGAGGTCATTTGGATTGAGTCACTGTCTGCCAATTCTACTGAGACTGTAAGTTATAGCTATCTTGCTACAACAGGATCAGTTCTAGAGATCACATTTGCAGTACTTAGTTTGGAGAGGTAGAACAAGTGGAACGAATCACCAACTGAATTACAGAGCAGAACAGAAGTAGTAGTACAACACACAATCCAATACAAAAATGTGCAGAATGTGTTATTTTGCTGCAAAATATATGTAGCAAGGCTTAGGCTCGGTTCACACATGGGCGGCACGACTTGCAGGTCGCCTCAGCGAGGCGACCTGCAAACGACTGCCGGGGCGACTTGCGAGACGACTTCTGCATAGAAGTCTATGCAAGTCGCCCCAAGTCGCCCCCAAAGTAATACAGGAACCTTTTTCTAAGTCGGAGCGACTTGCGTCGCTCCAATTAGAACGGTTCCATAGCACAGAACGGGAGGCGACTTGTCAGGCGACTAGGTCGCCTGACAAGTCGCCCCAGTGTGAACCGAGCCTTAGGAGGGAGGATAAACATCAAAAGGCTACATGTTCCTTGATTGGTCAATTAGGACTGAGAATGTTCATTCAAAAGTTTTAATTGTTACATATTTTCCAGTTAGTTGTAAAAATAGTAAATAAAACAATGTAAAACAGATAAATACTCTATAGTGGTCAACATAGCCAGTTTAAACCTAAAGAATAGGCCTAGGCAAAAGGAAAAAAAAAAAAAAAGTTTTTTTTTTCTGCAACACATGCCTATATTGATCCTGCCATGCTCAGTTCTCCTCTGTGAACTAGAGAATACCTATGCATCTCCATAATATAAGGTTGTTCTCTTAAGTCCAGCAGGTGAGACCTCAGGTAGGGCAACAGAGGCAGCATCATTGACTCAGTTCACGCTACAGTGACTCGATTCCGATGGGACTTTCAGTGCAATCATGTAGTGCGACCTTGATGAGACTTCAGGATGTGGCTAGCATTCTATGGAGCCCAATTGCACCAAAGTGGCACAGAAAGCCTTTTCAAAATTGCACCACATAGTCACAAATCTCACTAGTGTGAACCAGCCCTAAAGCAATAAAGGATCAGCAGGTAATTTTTGTGTACATGCAGTGTTAAAAGGGATACAACATTGGGAAAACATGTATGTGTTACATGAATATGTTTTTTTTTTTTTTAAATATGGTTTTGCCCAGACATATAAATTTAAAGTGATTCTGTCCAGAGTCCTGTGTCTTTATACTCCGCTGCTCTGTTTATTGACACACATAGCCCAGGTCAGGGGTCGAGCCTGCATGAGTGCCCCCCTAGGAGGCAACTTGCCATTTGGGCACTTGAAAGGGAGGAGGAGCCATGAGTACCAGCAGACTCCCCAGAAGAGGGAGGTTCAGGGCCCTTCTGTGCGAAAACTATTGCACAGAGCAGGTATGTATAAGATGTTTTTTTAATTATGTTATGAAAAAATAAGCCTTTACAACCTCTACGAAAAAGGTAGCTGGAAAGGCAAGCAAGTATACATGCTTTTCTTTTACAGGCTTGGCTTTATAAGCTGTCACAAAGGGTCACATTAAGAAGATGACCGGGCAATGCAAAGCAAAGGGCTGTAATGACCCCAAGTACAGAGCAACCTGGTATTCACATAGCATCAGGAGACTGTGGGAAACTACTTTCTGAAAAGCAACCAGTAAGAAACTACAGTATATTAGGAACATGATCACTTTCTGCATACAAAAAGGCACTTATTATTCATGTTTATCTACTTACTGTATTTATCGGCGTATAACACGCACTTTTTTCCCCTTAAAATCAGGGGAAAATCGTGAGTGCGTGTTATACGCCGATCTCTGCTGTCTCTGAGCAGAAGAAGAGCGAGAGCCGCCGAAATAGACCGAGCTGAGTTGTGTCCATCATAGGAGCCAGGCCAAGGGGCGGGACTGCGAGACGAGCCGAATACACAGGACATCTGGCTCTGTAGCTTGGCGGCGCTAAAATTGTAAAACCCATCATGCTGCAATTTTGGGCAAGGCTGCAGATGGAGACACTGTGCGAGGCTGCATTGATGGGCATTTAAAATGTACGTTTTTTTTCCTTAAATTTCCCTCCTAAACTTGGGGTGTGAATACGGTAATTTTTTTTATAGTGAAATATTATGCACTTTATAAATATAAAAATTTTTTAGTATATTGCAAGTTTTTTTTGTACTTAATGCATAATGACATTTTCTAAGACTTTTTAGGCTGGGTTCACACCAGTCTGGTGCAAATTCCAGCTCCGTTTTCTCTGCGAAGAGAAAAAAACAGCTGTTCAGCGGTACATCTCCGTTCTATCTGCAGATCAGCTGAGCAAGGAGGGTTAATAGTGAGGGGAGATAATTTGTGTTCAGAACAGGATGCATCTGCGAATCAGATGCGTTCACAGAAGATAATGTGCTTGTAATTCGCACCGCAATGCCCAGAAAAGGGCCGGTTCACACTGCTGAGAATTCTATTGCGAATTTGAGCTGTTGCTATCGCTCAAATTCGCAAGTCATTTAAATAACATAGTTTTCCATTAGTGGCGTTCACATCAATGCGCTGAGAATCTAAGCTGCGTACAAAAAGGGTCCTGTGCGAGTTCCGTGTGTGATGCGAATTCAGTGCAATATTTGCCGTAGAATCGCAGTGCATTCGCCAGAACACAAAGAATTCGCAACAAAAATTTGCAACGCAAATTGGATCAAATTTGCGCAAAATTCGCACAGCAGCAGTGTGAACCAGCCCAAACACACACGTTTTTTGGGCAATGTGCAGTGTGAATATAACGAACATATATGTGAACCAGCCTCATTCTAATGAAAGTATTTTAAAATGTCCTGCGAATTGGATGCGGGTGTAAGTCGCATCTAATTTGCATTGGTGTGAACCGGCCCTTAATATTTAGTCTTTAGTATGGTGGCTGTTACAATACAATATGTGGGGGAATGCAGCATTATATTGCTTGAAAAGTAGTTTACAACATCTAGGGCCTGAGTAGGGCCAAATTAAGAGAGGGCAAAGGCACCCACATTACCACCAAGAGCGGATATGGTTTTACCCAGTGGCCCCCCACAAACCTTCACTGAGGTCTCCAACCAAACTTCCTTGCCAAATCCCAAATAGATTTGGGATCTAGAATATATAAAATTTGCAGTGTGCTGCGCATGGTGTATGCAGTGTCTAGTGTGTGGTTGAGAAAGAGTCTAGGGGGACAGGAGGCGGAGCCTAGCGGAGCAGACATGCATTGTTAGAGCTCCACACCGCTGAGGAGAGAAGAGAAGGACAAAGCGGAGCCTGCAGGCTCAAAAGGTATCCATTTGAACCTTTTTGCCCCAGGGAACAAACTGTGAAAGTTTGGGCAGGAAATATGGTACTGTTAGGAAGCCGTGGCAGAAATAAAAATCACCTCACAAAGAGCTCACAGGCACTCACTGCAACTAAAGCAGCTCCAGTCACCTCACAATATACAGCATCAGGGCGCTCTCACAGACAGAAAATGTCACAGCAAGACTCTCCATTTGAGTCAGATACAGAACAAATCCTCTCACAAACTTCTCCACAAGCCTCCTCAGCATCCCCAGTAATATTATTACAATTTGAAAAGATGCTTCATAAGGCTTTAAAACAAACCTCAGACCAAATAACAAACAGCCTAACCAAAGAAATAAGAGAGCTGGGAAACCGCACCGCAGCCTTAGAAATAAAAATTGATGAAATTGAAATTACAACCCAAGAAAATATAACAGAATTGGAACAATTAAAAGAAGAGAATTTAATACTTCAAACTAAGCTCGAAGATTACGAAAATAGAGCCAGACGTTCAAACTTGCGCATAAGGGGAATACCTGAAACTGTGACAGACCTGCAATCTACTATTACTGCTCTATTACAAGAGCCCTCACAGCCAAAAAGAAAGACGGACCCCCACGTGATATAATCACAAAATTTCATTATTACAGAACGAAAGAACAAATACTAATTGCTGCAAGAGAAAAAAAGGAACTTAATTTTCAAGGACACAATTATCAAATTTTTGCTGACCTATCCCAACTTACTATTACTAAAAGACGATCCATGAAACCCCAACTAATGGAACTGCAACGCCACAACATTATGTATCAATGGGGCTTCCCCCTTTCAGTCAGATTTAACTACCAAGGTACAATTTACAGAAGCAGATCAGCAGATGAACTACAACAAACCCTTTTAAAATTAAATCTGACAGAACCCACAAGCAGCAACTCTCCCACACGCAGAAGAATGGCATCATCTTCACCTTCAGGCAGCATCCAGAAAATTTCAGAACAAAATGGGAATCATCATTCTCACAAAAGAGGCCGTTATGCCACATCATCCATGGACCAAGAAGATTCAATGGACTGACATCCTAATTCCTGATATCTCTTCATTTATTATACTAAGAGATGGTTCTCTATAAAAAACCTGTATTTATAACTGAATGTAACTGCATTCTGATAGTTACACACTGTATGGGATCAAGTTACATTCCAGTTATATTTCTTATTACTTCTGATTCATGTAGCCTTAGAATATATAAGTGAAATAAGGAAATTCTTGTTCAGTTATATATTTTCAGGTAATAACAATAGATTTATTACTTTTTAGGACAAATATGTTCAATAATCCAGAAGTAATGGAAGCTTTTTCTTTCTTTTCTTAAAACAAAAATATTATTACCTAACTAGTTCCTAGAACTATGTTTTTGTTTATTCTAATCTGAAGCAATACAACCTCAATTTTATGAGTTTATGAGTATCTAAACAGTTACATATGAATAAAATATGTAATTGTTTACTCTAAAAGGGTTAAAATCCCAAAATAATTCAAACTATCTTCATCAATACCAAAGTTATTAACAGTACCTTTCTAACTGAATTATTTAGCCTAGGGCAAGACTAACCATATACAACCACCCTGGAATAAATAATTTCAACAAAAACTATATTCTGCACTCCAATTAATGAATCATCATTTTGATGTCTTTTGACATAGCACTTCTCTCCTGTAAGCGGAAGATCCGTGTACCCCCATTAGCCCTCCTCATTCTCCCAACCATATTATGTGGGAGTGTGATGAAGGCACTTATTCCCCTGAGAGAGATATTTATTCTCTTTCACGGGTAAATTGTGATTACTTGCAAAAAATAATTTATACAATGTATCATCTAATCTCATATGTTTTTTGTTTACTCTTTACTCCAGAATTCACTCATTTCTTTTCTATCTTTTCATCTCTTCAGTCCACACAGGTTGATCTACGCAGTCAGCTCTGCATAACAAAAAGTAAGTCAAAACTATTTGATCTGTTGCCATGGCACCACTGAATATACTTTCCCTGAATGTTCAGGGAATAAATGTCCCTCAAAAAAGGACCAAAGTATTCCGTACTTTCCATAACAAGAAGGCTCACATAGTATGCCTCCAAGAAACACACTTCACCAAAGATTCTACTCCAAAATATATTTCTCCTTTTTATCAACAAATTTACACGGCTTCTGCCTGTACCAAATAAAGGGGTACTCTAATTGCATTTCACCGATCCACACCATTCACCTTATCATCAGAAATTAAAGACCCAGAAGGTAGATACCTGATACTCATGGGTTATATAATGGATACAGCAATCACGGTGATTTCCTACTACGCTCCTAACAAACAACCTACACCATTCCTCTCACATATATTACAAGTGATTAATACACACAAAATAGGAACAGTGATAATGTGCGGGGATTCGAACCAGGTCCTCCTCCCATTTCTAGATAAATCACCTTTTACACCATCCAAAATAACCTCTAGATTACCTTTTTCTAAACTTCTTTCCAAATACAATCTGGTAGATTCGTGGAGAGAAAGTAACCCAATGAAAAAGAAATTCACTTATTTCTCGCACCCTCATCAAACCTTCACCAGAATAGATCATATCTTTCTAACAATAGGAATGATACCAGAAATTATTGCATCAGATATAATTCCGATTCCGTGGTCTGACCATAATGCAGTATACACTACTATAGCCTCAGCCATACCAAAAGCGCATGACCCAACGTGGTACTTACCGGACATAATGCTCAAACACCCACTACATCAGATCGCCATTGAACAAGCTTTAAAGGAATACATATCAATTAATAATACAACAGACATTTCCCCAATAACACTGTGGGAAGCTCATAAGCCTGTCTTGCGTGGTACAATACAAAGACAAATGGCACTATTTAAACGGGAACGCAAAAATCTAGCAAAAAAACTAGAACTCAATTTTAATGCAGCCTACATATCATTCCAAGATAATCCATCTCAGAGTACAAAATCTCATCTGGAAAAATCTAGATTGGAATACGATCTATTTCTCACTGAGTCAGTTGATAAATCCCTCAAACGCTCCAAACACAATTTCTACATGAATACAAACAAACCAGGTACATATTTGGCTCGGGCATTAAATTCAACTAACAAATCTTTCAAACCAATACGTTTGAAATTATCAAAAAATGTTTATACTTGTAATCCAGTTAAAATAGTCCATAAATTTCACTCACATCTCGCAACTTTAAACAAGACAAACAATGAATTTAATCCTACAGAGGCTGAATCCTTCTTCTCAAAAATAACCTTACCTGAGTTGTCTCAGAATCAAAAAAGCAGTTTGGATGAGCCTATAACTATAGATGAAGTTGCTAACGCCATAAAAGACCTAAAACTTAACAAAAGACTAGGCCCAGACGGCTACTCGGCTTTATACTATAAAACATTCTCAGAAATACTCTCTCCCATTCTCACTGAAACTTTTAACAAACTTCTAGAAGGACATTCTTTTCGGCAAGAAACACTAATGGCAATTGTTTGTATGATCCCAAAACCCCTTTCTGATGATACTTCCTGTGTGAATTATCGGCCTATCTCTCTGTTAAACCTTGATATTAAATTATTAGCAAAAATAATAGCAAAACGCCTCAATAGCATTACAGGAAAATTAATACATAGAGATCAAGTAGGCTTCATGCCAAATAGACAGGCAGGTGATAATATACGCAGGGCAGTGTTATTGGCACATATTGCTAAAAAACGGAAAATCCCTTTATGTTTTCTATCTCTCGATATTAAGAGGGCATTTGACACAGTATCCTGGCAATATATGCAATATTCATTACAAAAATGGGGTTTTGGACCCCACTTTTTAACATGGATCAAAGCATTATATAATAAACCCAAAGCCTATATAAAATACGCTGGATACAAATCTGATGCCTTTAATATCGAAAGAGGTACCCGACAGGGTTGCCCATTATCTCCCTTATTATTTGCCCTTATACTCGAACCCATGGCCCAATACATCAGAACAAACCAAACTATAACTGGCATTGAAGTAGGAGGTATTACACACAAATTATGTATATTTGCAGACGATATATTACTTTTTCTATCATCACCACAGGTCTCTGGTCCTAACTTAATACCAGCTCTTGATGGATTTGCAACCCTATCCGGCCTTATGATTAATCCTAAGAAATGCCTAGTGCTTAATATTTCTCTCACAAACATGGAATTGATCCTGGCTAGGGCTGCACTCCCATTCACATGGGCAGAAAAATCAATCCCATATCTTGGAATTCATTTAACAGCATCTCATTCTGACTTATTCTCAACCAATTATCCTCCTGTATTAAGACAGATCACAAATCTAATAAAACAATGGTTGCAACTTCCTTTATCCTGGATAGGGAAGATTAATGCAATCAAAATGACTATTCTACCCAAATTGCTTTATCTATTCAGAGTCCTCCCTATTCCAATTCCTTCCTATTTTTTGAGAATAGTACAAAAAAGAGCAACTTCATTTATATGGGGCTCTTCTAAACCACGTATACCTATACACACACTACATCTTCCCAAAAATAAAGGAGGCCTGGGATACCCTAATTTTACTAACTACTACAGAGCAGCACATTTGACCAGTCTGTCCAAATACCATGCAAAACAGGAAATCCCATTATGGGTGTTTATAGAGGCTTCAGAAAATGACCCTCTATTAATATCAAACTTGTTATGGCTTGATCCTAAAGACCGCTTTAAAATTCATAATCCCATAACTAAACACTTCTTATCTCTCTGGGATAAACTAAAAACCAAATATCAGTTACAATCTCCACACAATCCTCTCCTTTCTTTTATCAGAAATCCGGCCTTTTATCCGGCATGGATCTACCCAAATTCTTTTAAAGCTTGGACAACATCAGGCATTCAGACCCTAAATGACTTCATAGCATCTAAATCATTCCTTTCATTCCCATCGCTTAGAGAAAAATATGATCTACCAAACTCTGAGATATTTAGATATCTCCAAATCAAAAATTTCTATACACCATTCCTAAAGGGGGATACACCATTATCCCAATTATCCATCTTTGAATCAATCTGTACAAAAGATCCATTTGCTAAAGGTACAATTTCATCACTTTATAATCAATTATATGGAGTAGTAAATCTTAATAAACCCTCTTACGTTCAGAGGTGGGAGGAGGACCTGGGACGAACTTTAGAAGACACGGACTGGTCTAACATATGGCTCACATCTAAGTCATCCTCACCCAACATCTTAGCACTGGAGACAAATTATAAAGTCCTAACTCGCTGGTACCTTGTACCCGCTAGAGTGGCAAAATATTTACCTAATACCTCAGCTCTTTGTTTTCGAGGATGCCCAGAAATAGGCACACATTTACACATATGGTGGACGTGCCCAGTAATCCAAACCTTCTGGAAGGAAGTCTTCGTGATTGCATCTAAAATATTTAAAAAAATAATACAACCAGATCCATATATAACTTTACTTAATCTAAAACCGGAATGGTTAACACTCTCTCAATTCAAACTTATGATCCAACTAATAACGGCTGCAAAACAAACAGTGGCCAAAGCATGGAAATCTCCTACGTTGGTACTAGCAGAAACAATTCACAGAATGAATAATACAATGTCCCATGCTAAGATGGTAGCCATCGATCAAAATCAAATTCCGAAATTTGAAAAACTTTGGCATCCTTGGATAAAACAACAGTTCCTGTCAAATTTCAATGACTCTGTCCTGTTGCCATGGTAACAGATTAAATGACTTACAGAGACACCCATTCTAAGGCTTCAAAGAGAACTAAAAAGAATAATAAACTGACGAGCGGGACAACCTTGTGGACCATACCTCTGCCTTTCTACCCTTTTTCTTCTTTCTCTTTCCTTTTCTCCACCTTACGATTAAAGCTCATTATCAGAATTTATTTGACCTATATACACTCTACCTGTAAACAATATATATAGTAGGTATAAATCATTTAAATACCTACAAAAAGTAACTAAGGAAATTATATATATATCTTTAATTTAGGTTTACGTGAACCCAATGTTTAATATTTGAAATTTCATGATATTTACCTATATAATCCCTACTGTAAAACAATGAGCTTACTTTATAGATCCTTGTAAACTTACTTTATGTATCTTTATAATATTGTATACTCAATAAACTTCTTTCGACAAGGAGAAAGAGTCTAAATGCCCAGAAATGTGTTGCCTCTGTCCAGTGTTGCCAACCTCCCATGGCATTTTTTACTGACAAAACATGGAGAATTTAATGACGGAGCACATTTTTTTACTGACAACCTGAAAAATGACAGAACTATTAAAACTAAGACAATCAATATTAACCACTTCCCTACCTGCCCATTGTCATATGACATCCACAGATGGGATCTCCCATCCTGGACGGGCGTCATATGACGTCCACGGCTTCCCGGTGGTTTTCGCCGCGCCACCGAGGAGCCAATGCGTGTGCCTGGCGGCCACGATGTCCACCAGGCACTTGCGATTGCTCGTTACAGAGCAGGACCGTGGTTCTGTGTGTGTAAACACATAGATCCACGTCCTGTCAGGGGAGAGGAGACAGAGCGTGTATTCATACTAAGTATGAACACTGTTGTAGGGGGAGGGGACTGACTAGGGGAGGAGACCGATCAATTAGAATCACTCCCTAGGCAACATATTTAACCCCTTGATCGGCCCCTAGTGTTAACCCCTTCCCGGCCAGTGACATTTATACAGTAATCAGTGCATATTTATAGCACTGATCACTGTATAACTGCCAGTGGTCCCAAAATATTGTCAAACGTGTTCGATCTGTTCACCGCAATCTCGCAGTCACGAAAAAAAATAAAAATGCCATAAATCTATCCCCTATTTTGTAGGCGCTATAACTTTTGTGCAAACCAATCAATATACGCTTATTGCGATTTTTTACCAAAAATATGTAGAAGAATACATATTGGCCTAAACTGAGGAAAAAAATTGTTCTTGTTTTTTTAAATTTGGGATATTTAATATAGCAAAAAGTAAAAACTAGTGTTTTTTTCCAAACTTGTTGCTCTTCCTTTTGTTAATAGCGCAAAAAATAAAAAAAAAATGCAGAGGTGATAATATACCACCAAAAGAAAGCTTCATTTGTGGGGAAAAAGATAAAATTTTATTTGGGTACAGTGTTGCATGACCGCGCAATTGTCATTCAAAATGTTACAGCGCTGAAAACTGAATTGGCCTGGGAAGGAAGGGGGTGAAAATGCCCTGTATTGAATTGGTTAAAAACAGTATAAATCACTGAATGAAAACACTGACAATACCCATAAGTAATTTTGGCTGGTTTACACTTAAATTGTAATGCTGTATTGTCTTTATCAGCCCTTGATAAAAAAAATCTAGGAAAAAAAAAAAATGCAGATTTTTACAAATTGTCCATGAATCTACTGATGGTTGGTAACCCTGCCTGTGTCCCCTTTATGCGAGGCCACTGGCTCATTGGTATGCTTTGGGAGCTCTGCATGTGCATCCTCTTTTTTACATGGAAGTTGATGCTTTTTTATTCTCAATAAAAGTGACCTTAATTGCTGACATTGCCCTGCGCGCAGCTCTTCTGTTTTTCTCCTGATCTAAGGCTGGTCCTTCCCAAGATGGTTTGTGGATGCTGTGTGATGTCTGGCTGATTCCGATCTAAAGAACATTCCATATTCAGTATGTCTAAACCCTAAGATGGACTCCTTAAGGCTTTATACTTCATGGTCACACAAGGTCAATTAACCACGGAGGATTTGGCTGCAGAATGACCGGGCCATTTTTTGCGATTCGGCACTGCGTCGATTTAACTGACATTTGCATGGTCGTGCGACGTTGCACCAAAACAAAACTGACGTCCTTTTTTTGCCACAAATAAAGCTTTCTTTTGGCGGTATTTGATCGCCTCTGCGTTTTTTATTTTTTGCGCTATAAAACAAAAAAAGGCGACAATTTTGAAAAAAAAGCAATAATTTTTACTTTTTGCTATAATAAATATCCCCCAAAAATATATGAATTTTTTTTTCCCTCAGTTTAGGCCGATATGTATTCATCTACATTTTTTTTTTATTAAAAAAAAAGAAAAAAAAAAAAAAAAAAAAAAAAAAAATCGCAATAAGCGTATATTGATTGGTTTGCGCAAAATTTATAGCGTCTACAAAATAGGGGATAGTTTTATGGCATTTTTATTATTAATTTTTCTTTATTAGTAATGGCGGCGATCTGCGATTTTTATCGGGACTGCGACATTATGGCGGACACATCGGACATTTTTGACACTATTTTGGGACCATTGTGTGACCATCAGTGCTATAAAAATGCATTGATTACTGTGTAAATGACACTGGCAGTGAAGGGGTTAGCCACTAGGGGACGGTAAGGGATTAAGTGTGTCCTAGGGAGTGATTCTAACTGTGAGGGGGCTGGGCTTGAACATGATGACAGAGAGCTGTGATCACTGTCCTGTCACTAGGCAGAACAGGAAAATGCTTTGTTTACAAAAGCATCTCCCCATTCTTCCTCTCCATGACACGATCGCGGGCACCTGGCAGATATAGAGTCTGCGGGACCCGCGGTCACGGAGACCGCGGCGGGTGCGCGCCTCCAGCAGTGCGCACACGCTCGCAACACCGCTTCTTAAAGGGGACATACCTGTATGCCCTTTTGCCTGCCAGTGCCATTCTGCCGACGTACATCAGCGTGCGCTGGTCGGCAAGCGGTTAAAGGAGTTGTAAAGGCATATATGCATTAAGATAAAAAGACTTCTGTGTGCAGCAGCTGCCCCGGCACCCCTAATACTTACCTGAGCCCCATCTCAGTCCAGTGATGTCCACGAGTGTCTCGGACTCCGCTCTGGATTGGCTGAGACACAGCAGCGGTGCCATTGGCTCCCGCGGCTGTCAGTCAGTTAGCCAATCAGGAGAGAGAGGAGGCGGGCCGAATGGCAGCCTTGTGTCTGAATGGACACAGGAGCTGCAGCTTGCCTCGGGTGCCCCCATTAGCAAGCTGCTTGCTGTGGGGGCATTCGACAGTAGGGAGGGGCCAGGAGCAGCAAAGAGGGACCCGAGAAAAGGAAGATCCAGGCTGCTTTGTGCAAAACCACTGCACATAGGAGGTAAGTAGAACATTAAAAAAAAAAAAAGACTTTACTATCACTTTAAGCCTCCATCTACCCTCCTAGACTTTTTTCCCCATCTGCTAACAGTTCACTAGTTAGAGCACCACAAAAGGGGACTTAAAAAGGTGCCAAAATTAGTTTACAACTATGTCACATATCACGTTTCCTTCGTTTCCAAGAAAACAAAATGGAGACACCAATCAGTAAACACATGGGTCTTTCACAGATTTGATCGATCAAAAATAAATTTCTTTGCCACAGAATGAAAGAGGGAATGATAACGACAAGTTGCTTTTGCAGCGAGAGGCTCGCTGGATTCACAACTTGTCGGCCCTAAAATACCCTGGATTAAATTATGCCCTCAGTTACAAACCATTTTTGTGACAAAAGGACCATTGTTTCATCCAAATTCTCCACATTGTTTATCTGTCATACTCCCTTGCTCAATTGGACTGGCATACCAATACTGCCTGTTTAAATTAGTTTTTGTTGATTTATGTCAATACATGTACAAAATTTGATCTGATATGTATTGCTTCATTATGCTTGTAATTGAATTAAGATGGGCTTTTTACTCTATTTTGAGGATGCAGGAACAAGTCGAATGAATCCTATTTTTTTATAATTATTTTATATTTTCTTCATCTGCCTAAAAATAATTTTTCATTTATACAACCAGTTTGACAGTACGATTGAGAATTTCCCATGACAGGTCTTAATTGGCACAGACGACCATATGGACACCCTGGGCACAGGGCCATCTTAAGAGCATTATAGGCCCCCGGGCAATACAGTGCACTGGGGCCCCGTCTACACAATCACGCACGGGAATAAAAATGCAAATGATCAAAAAGGCTATATTTATTGGTACTTCCAACAAAATCAGTGTGTAGACATTAACACAACTTTTGGACAATATAACACGAGTTTGATGGGCACAGTGGCAGCGTTTGATGGGCACAGTGGCAGCGTTTGATGGGCACAGTGGCAGCTTTGATGGGCACAGTGGCAGCTTTTGAGGAGCACAGACAGTGGCTGTGTGTGATGCACAACTTGAACATACTTAAGTAGACAGTGTTAGACATACTTGAGGCCGCCGGCCTGGTGCAGTACAGTGTGTCACTCACAGCAGCAAGGAAGCGCCAGCTATCAAGGGCCGTCTTTCCGCTCCGCTCCCTTTCCACACCGTCTGAAGAACATGGCAGAGGTGGGCGGAGCTTGATCACTAGCAGCTGGGGCAGCCGCAGTGTGCTATGAATTCTGGGGCAGCCAGAATTCTAGCAAGTGAGCAACCAGTGCAGTCAGTCAACTTAAGTAGAAGATTGCAGCACTGAGGATCGGCCCTGGATGGGGCTCTCCAGACAAGTGGGGCCCTCGGGCAACTGCCCAGCGTGCCCAGTGGAAAAAACTGCCCTGCCCGGGCACTTGCTCCTTTGGTGTTCAACCAATCACTTCTAGGAGGCTTGAGCCCTTATTTGTAGGACTGGTGCGTGGCTACTGGGACAACTCTCAATTACCATCTGATGATAATAAGTATTTAATGTTGTTAAAAAATGTAAAGTTATGCACTTGGGGGCTAAGGATATGCATGCATCATACATACTGGGGGGGGGGGGGTACAACTGTAGGAGTCAATGAGGGAGGGGGAGGGAGAGGGAGAGAGACAGAGACTTTTGCCCCTGTACAAATCATTAGTAAGACCTCATTTGGAATATTCAGTTTTGGGCACCAGTTCTCAAAAAGGTATCGGGGAACTGGAGACAGTGCAGAGAAGGGCAACCAAACTGATAAGAGGCATGGAGGAACTCAGCTATGATGAAAGATCAGAGGAACTTAATTTCTCTTGAGAAGTGGGGATTGGGGGGGGGGGGGGGGATAGGATCAAAATGTACAAATACATAACGGGTCCATACTTGGTGTTGAGTTATTCACTTTAGGGTCATCACAGAGGACAAGGGGGGACTCTTTAGGTCTAGAGGAAAAATGAGATTTCATCTCCAAATACGGAAAGGTTTCTTCACAGTAAGAGCTGTGAAAATGTGGTAGAGAGACCAGGGGCCAGGGGTCTGGGGGTTCCTGAGGATAAAATAAAATGACAGCCATATTGAAAATATTGTCATACAATGTGAGGGGTTTAAGTTCACCAAACAAGAGAGGGCGCCTATGGGTGGAGTTGCAACATTTAGGAGCTGATGTTGTTTTCCTGCAGGAGACCCACTTCAGGGGCAGCTCAATCCCTGGCCTGCCCCAGAATATATTGAACCAATGGTATCATGCGGTATCCCCAGTTGCGAGGGCAAGAGGGGTCACAATCGGGTTTAAGAAATCATGCCCTTGGATAATGGAGACCCTGCAAAGTGACCCAGAAGTCCGGTTTGTTTGTAAAGGGTGTACTGCATGGGAAACGATATACCTTTGCTTCAATATCTGTGCCCAATGAAGGGACTGTTAATTTTTTGGTTAAAATGTTTAGAAAAAACTGGAAGAATTTAAAAGGAAGGATGTTTAGTGGTAGGAGGAGACTTTAATATAGTGCTGGACCCGAGTATAGATACCTCCACGGGCAGAACCGCTTTATCCCTTAGAGCCATAAAGCGGGTTAAACAAATTTTACGCTCACAGCATCTTGTGGACAGCTGGCAAGCTTTACACGCAGGGACTAGGGATTTTAGTTACTACTCTAAAACACATGATATGTGCTCGCGGTTAGACCTTTTTTTAGTGGATCAATTCTACCTGGGGAATGTCAGCACAAGTACAATCGAACCTATAATTATGTCCGACTACGCCCCAATAATTCTGACCCTCCGACCAACTCAAATGGATCGTGCGGAACGAACATGGCGTCTGAACGAGTCATTGTTGGATAAGGAGGACATAGTGGAAAAACTAAGTATTAAGATAAAGGAATATTTTGAAATAAATAAAACAGAAGAAGTGTCAGATCAAGTGGTGTGGGAAGCCCACAAGGCAGTCGTTAGAGGGGATCTAATCGCTTATGGTTCACATATAAAGAAGGAAGGTAAAAGAGAAATAGACGAATTACTAGAGAAGATCAGTGCCTTCGAGATAAAACATAAGAAAAATCTCGACCCAACGGATGGCAGATGTCTGGAGAGCTTACGAGCAGAGCTTTCGCAATGCCTAGAGCATAGAGCAAAAAACTAAATTAGGTTTTTCGCAAATAGAGCATATGAACAAGGAAATAAATGCGGACGGCTATTGGCAAAACAACTTAAAAAACAACAAGACTCTAGACATGTGCATAGCCTACTAGTCCAAGGCAGGAAAATAATGGATACGAAGGTTATAGTGAAAGAATTTGGTAAATTCTATGAGGCCCTATACAACACCTCCAAAACAGAATCATTGGGAACAGGGGAAAGCGAGGGACAAAGGAGGAATGAGATAGGTGAATATATTGAGAACGCTGCCATGCCTATACTACCTAGAGTAATTTCTGAGGATATGGAACGTCCAATCACGGTTGAAGAGTTGAGCAGAGTGATAGCAACCCTGCCCCTGGGGAAAAGCCCAGGGCCGGATGGGCTGACAAACTCATATTATAAGAAGTTTCTTCCAGTTTTGGTAAAACCACTCTGTAGCTATTTTAATTCAATTAGTGCCTCTAGTCCACTCTCCCCAGAAGCATTACTGGCATACATAATGGTGTTGCCAAAAGAGGGAAAGGACCCCCAGGTATGCGCTAACTACAGGCCTATCTCTCTGCTGAACTCGGACACCAAATTATTGGCAAAAATCCTGGCCTTGAGACTTCAGGAACATGTAGGAGATTTGGTACACCCAGATCAAACGGGGTTCATAAAGGGACGTGAAACAAGGGACAACACCACTCGTGCACTCCATAATTTGCATTGGATGCGGTCCGGTCCGGACAGAGCTCCAAGAATCACTCTGTCGATGGTCGCCGAAAAGGCCTTCGACAGAGTGAACTGGGGCTTTATGAGAGAAGTACTGGGGAGGTGGGGAGGATAGGACTGGGGGAAAAAATGTTGGGGTGGATCATGTCCTTATATGCGAAACCAAGAGCAAGAATCAAGGTTAACGGGACAGTATCTGAATGTTTTAACATACAAACATAAGAGCTGTGAAAATGTGGAATAGACTCTCTCCAGAGGTGGTTCTGGCCAGCTCAGTAGATTTCTTTAAAAAAGGCCTGGATTCTTTCCTAAATGTACATAGTATAACTGGGTACTAACATTTATAGGCAAAATTGATCCAGGGAATATCTGATTGACTCTCGAGGGATCAGGAAGGATTTTTTTCCCCCTGCTGTAAGCAAATTGCACCTTCCTCTGGATCAACTGTGGGTATAGGATTGTGTATATGGGATTGCATGATTTTTTAAATTTTTTATTGAACTAGATGGACCATGTAACTATGGGCTGATATACCCTCTAACTTTCAAAGAGATGCTCAACCGTCCACTTGTGGGGCCCACCATGTTCGTCATTAAATCCATTTTTAGATATGCAGCCCTCTCACCGAACCCTAACCTGCTCACACCAGTCCTCGGTTCTCCCCAATTTCTCCATACAATAACCAATCACAATTTCATTCTCTGATTTCAGATGGCCTGTTTTGGGTGGGTGGGGGGGTTCAATTTGCTCACCACAACCAACCCATGTCTGAAGTAACGGTAAACTCTGCTTTTGGCCCATGACTTGACAAAGTGTAAGCAGTTGGCCGCTCACCTCAAGATGTTCTTTCGCCCACGCCAAGATTTCCGCCAGCTCACTCCCTTTGAAACCTATTGCCTGGATAAAACACCTCTGCATCAATGTCCATCGCTATTCTACAACCTTGTGGCCTCAGATCTCCATACACATGACCTCTCCTTCCTTCACAAAACGGGAACATGGAGTTTAAGACTTCCTTCCCCAGTCCCAAAAATACAGAATTTTGCCTTTGCCCATATAACTGCCAAAGCCAATAACCAATACTAAGAAAATGTATACAAAATCATGATTCATTGGTGCAAGACCCCTATAGTCTTGTGTAAAATCAATCCAACTGCCTCCCTTGTGTTGGAGGTGTAACCAGGAAGTCAGAACACCATATTTTGGTCTTGCCCCAATATACGCAACTTCTGAATGCAAGTTACTGATACTAGTTATAGGGTGACAGATGTATCTCTCACGAATAACCCTGCTGCCTGTCTGTGACACTTACCCCAATGTCAATGAAGTGATATAAAAATTCTCTCCTCAAACATCTTAGTGCAGCCAAAGCTTGCATAGCGGTCATGTGGAAGAAATCTTCTCCACAAGCTATTGAGCAATGGCTGGGCTGAATGTCTGATCTCCAGTTGATGGAGCAATTACCAGCCAATTTGAAGGAGCAAAGAAACACTTCAAAATCTGCACTCCCTGGTTTGTATACAGGAACCCAGGTGGTGTAATATAGACCCCTGAGAAGTGCTTTGGCTATTCCCTTTCCCCATCTCTTTCCTTTCCCCTTCCCATCCCCACTCACCTTCTTATATTAATCCCACTCTACCAACTTCTGTAAAAACAGAAAATGGGAGGGCTTTACAATGCCTTAACCGATCACTGTTATTTAAAGTCTCTGTGAATTTACTATAATCCTTACTGTATTGTGGGGGGTTATTCCTCCTACACATTTGTACTTGCAAGTCATATGATTGCTATACTGTGTGTTCCACCCTGTTGGAGTTTGAAATAAAACATTAAAAAGAAAAAAAAAAAGGAAAACGGCAATGGTTTTGGTCAATTTTAGGTTTAAATGTTTTTATGCTTTTTATCATATATTTGTTTTACAAATAAACATTTTATGTGTGAACAAGCATGACCTGTGCAATGTCCAGCATGCAAAGATTTCCCAGAGCCCAAAGAGCTAGCACAGCAAAAATGGCCTGTCTTAAAGCCCAACTCTGCATTTAAAATTAACCTTCCTTCCACCTTCTCTCACCGATTGCTAGAGATGAAAACAAAACTAACCCTATACCCGCTTTCACTTACCTTAAACCACAGTCACATAATCATCCAAGGCCAGGTCCTTCTCTTCCTGCTGGGGGGTCCTTCTTCCATGTAGCCACGTCATTGCCTGCATTATGTGGACAATTCCAATTGGCTGACTACTGGAGGGGTACTTTAAAGGGACCCAAAATATCATTGACATCCACACAAGGGGAGCAGACAGTGTGTGTTAATCTGTGATGCTGAATTAGTGATCCCCCATTTAGAAACAGTGTCAGAAAGGGACCTGGATGTGGGTGAAGTATAATTTGCTTTGCCAGGCAATAACATCTAAGCACCTGGCAGGATGGGTTTAGAGGGGGATGAGAGGAAAGATTGGGAAGGAAATCTGCCCAGAGCTGAGCTTTAACGCACCACATGGTTGGAGTAAATGGATGGATCACTGTATTTGATTAAACTAACATTTTCAAAAGTGATCAAATGATGTCAGCCTTTTTTTATATTTAAAAGGTCTACTTAGTTTGCTAAAACTGGTATCTTTGGAAGACTAGTCCACATTTTCAAGTCTCTTACTATCAAGAACCCTTTCCAAACGTGGAGAGTACATTTAAAAAAAAAAAAAATTATAGTCACGAGGTATAGCCTCGTGTGTTTTGTTTTGACCTTAAAGTGCACTCAACCCAAGAGTACAGATATATACAATATTGTGACTCACTGATTTCCTTTACTGACTACCATATCACTATTGTGTCTTGTTGTGACGTAAAAGGTTGTCAGGAGGAACCACTGTGCACTGTAGGGGACACAGGAGGGCAACCCCAGCAATGTTGGTTTCCTAGCGGATCTTGGGGGAGAATTCCTCAGCAACTGAATGCCCTTTAGTGGCGGGATCACCAGGACAGGTAAGCATTTACAATTTTTTTTTTTTTTGTATGACAGGTTTGTTTTCACATTCACATTTGGTGACAGAGTAATTTAAATCCAGTTCTGCACACAGAATTAGCAGTAAGGGATCAATGTATTGTTCATTCATGATAACTCTTCTAAAAAATTATTTCTCACAAGAAAATAAAGATTTACTAATGTTGCATTGTAATATGCAAGCAATGCTGTTCTGTCCTACCATACTAAGCACTGCAAGTGTGATCTCTATAACTGACCCAGTTGTGGCAAGATGCCTGTAATTTACGTTCGCGGTAGATTTAGCAGACAGTGACTTTATCTAAATGACATCTTGCAGATCGTAGAAAACTTTTTACTTCAATAAACTTGTGTAGATCATTAAAAAATGAACACAAGATAGGTCAAAAAAATAATGTAGTGTGTCTACCTCCAACAGACTACAGTACATGTAGTGAATGGGAGGTTAAAAACTTGAAGAAGGGTGAGACTAACTACATAGAGCATCCTCTACCTAAGGGTAGGGACAAAATGTAACCACTTTAATACAGGGCATTTTCACCCCCTTCCTGCTCAGGCCAATATTTTCAGCTTTCAGAGCTGTAACATTTTGAATGACAATTGCGCAGTCATGCGACGTTATACCCAAATGAAATTTCTTTTATCATTTTTAGAAATAGAGCTTTCTTTTGGTGGCATTTGATCACCTCTGCAGTTTTTATTTTTTGCGCTATAAGGAAAAAAAACAAAAAGAAGAGCGATAAGTTTGAAAAAAAAAAAAAAAAATGCAATACGCATATATTGATTGGTTTGCGCAAAAGTTATAGCGCCTACAAAATAGGGGATTTAGGTCATTGCCATTATTTTTTTTTTAAATTATTTTATTAGATCCAGTGGGAAGGACATTGTGGAGGGAAAAAACTTCAAACTGGACAGCTGAATCACAGACCACCCTGAACTGATCTGGCTTGTGAGGATGGTTCATGCCAAAGCATGGGAGGTACCAACATTCCTCTCCTTCGAGAGGTGGTGCAGGCTCAGCGTGATCTCGCACAAATATCTTCTGCATAAAGTCAAAGTGTTTGTTCATCTCAGACTTTTCTGTTCAGGGTGTGTTGTAAAGAAGTTAAATCATAATTCTGCATGCTGAACATTTGGCAATTTCTCTTTGAGGCACAAAATTATAGTGGTGCCACCCAGCTGTTAGAAATTGTCCTGATAGAACTCCTTAGGCCAGAGGCGTAACTAGAACCTTCAGGGCCCCGGTGCAAGAAACCATGATGGGCCCCCCTGCCCCCCTTCCATCCAAGCCCCGGGCTTCCAATTTTGGGAAAGTGTCCATGGACATCCTCCCAAAATCGTGCTTCCCGCATGACCCCTGGGACATGCATCCAGCGCAATCACAGTGGCCCTTTACCATGTGATCAGCTGATCACATGTAAACAGACTTGCCGGTTATCCGCAGCCCTTTCCTCCCACACTGTCTGTGTTAGGAAAGGACTGCCGTTAACTGTCAAGAATGTCAGTAAATTGTTTACACTGATAATCAGTGCCCCAATCATCAGTGCCATCTATCAGTGCTCATCAATGCTGCCTATCACTGCCCATCACTTCCACCTACAAGTGTTACCTATCAGTGCTCATTAATGCCGCCTATTAGTGCCCATCAATTCTGCCTATCAGCACCACCTATCAGTGCTCATTAATGCCGCCTAACAGCATCCATCAGTGCCACCTATCAGTACTCTTCAATTCTGCCCATCAATACTGCCTGAGTTCTGCCTATCAGTGTTCCTCAGTGCCCATCAGTACCACCTATCAGTGTCCATCAATGCCACCTATCAGTGCAGCCTATCAGTGCACATTAGTGCCTCCTATCAGTGCTCATCAGTGCCTTCTATCAGTGCCCATCAGTGCCTTCTATCAGTGCCCATCAATGCCTTCTCACATTTCCCGCAGAACACACAGGAGAGGGGAGGGGGAACAGTGAGATCAGCTGTGTGTCCTCCTATCAGTGCTGCCTATCAGTGCTCAGTGTGGCCTATCAGTGCTCATCAGTGCCTCCTATTAATGCCCATCAGTGCCTTCTATCAGTGATCATTAGTGCCTCCTATCAGTGCCCATTAGTGCCTCCTATCAGTGCCCATAAATGCCTCCCATCAGTGCCCATAAATGCCTCCCACCAGTGCCCATAAATGCCTCCCATCAGTGCCTTCTATCAGTGCTCATCAGTGCCTTCTATCAGTGCTCATCAGTGCCTTCTATCAGTGCCCATCCGTGCCTTCTATCAGTGCCCATCAGTACCTTCTATCAGTGCCTTCTATCAGTGCCCATCAATGCCTTCTCACATTTCCCGCAGAACACACAGGAGAGGGGAGGGGGAACAGTGAGATCAGCTGTGTGTCCTCTCTCATCCCCTGCCAGAGAGGACGGATGGGCAAATAGAACGTTAATGCTGGTGTCTCTGTGCTACTGTTCCATGACAGACACTGTGGCAGACCTAGCCGGGAGAGAGACTTTTGGAGGGGACTGTATGCTAGCCTCTTGCCGATCGATCGTGGGCCCTGGCATTTGGGGGAACGGTGCTCTTTGTGAGCTGTATGCCTGGGGACCCTTGAGGCAGTATTACTGTGGATTCGGGTCCTGGTCCCCCAGGACACACAGACTCTGGGGACCCTGGATTTGCCATATTGGAATAGTGACTGATTCATACCGTTGGGACTCCTACTGTTAAATGCTAATGTCATCAATTCCAGCTACCTGTCTGTTGTCTGCTAAAATGTGTATTGTAAATAAGTCTCTAGTATGGGATCTAAGAGTCATTAGATCCCTATTGTTGTTTGTGTTAATTAACTCTGCTATTGTGATAATGTTGATTGGATTTTCTGAACTACAAGACGGCCAGTCTGGCCTAAAGGTCATGTCTGAGTCATCTAGGCTGTCTAAAGGGATTAGTTAATTAGCCCATGTTAATTAGGTTTCTGGTCACAGGTATATGTTCAGAGTAATATGAGCCGGAGGTATGCACCTCCACTTTTAGTGTATAAAAGGGCCTGTATTTTCCAATAAAGGAGATTCCTGGTTGAACTTACATACAGCCTGCCTGGTGTTTGTTCTGAGCCATCACAACTGGGTTAGAACGGCACATAGCTGTAGTTCTAATCCCGGAACATTGGATGACCGAACAATCAGATGTTGCGATCTGCAATCTGATTCTATAGCTGCAGAGGAGTGTCGGGAGAGTGGAACCGAGCGAGCAAGGGGTTCGTTACAGACATGATCTCCGCTCAGAGCCGCGTGTGAATAGTAACCCCGCTGGGCCCCCCCGACAGTGGCGGAATGTCAGACCCAGTTGCAAATGCGACTGTTGCGACCCTGGTAATTCCTCCACTGCCTTAGGCATAGTTTTTAGAAATGCATTGTCTTCGATGGTGGCTGCCAGCTCGTTGTCTTTAGTTGTTACATTGAACACTGCCGACATTATCGTCCCAGAAATAAAGGGCCTTGTTATCGCCTTGTATGAAGAACTGTATGAAGAACTGTTGCACGCCTTTACCGCAAAGTCTTTGCACATGGTAGTGATGTGGGCACCGTTTGAAACAAGTAATGTGACCATTTGGCAGGACACGTGTCTTGAAAAAAGAAACTGTGGAAGAACTCCTGACATTACCCAGACAAACATTGCCTATGATGACCCAGCCTAGGTACAGGCTTTGGGTATATGGTGCATCACGTGGCCAGTTAATTATTGGTGAGCGTTCTGTACCTTTGGGGATGTCTCTGCTGAGAAGCAGGAGAATATCTGCATTTCCGTCAGGAGCTGATATGTGGTCAGCTGTTTGCCTTTAGAGCTTTGTTGTGATTTTGCTCTGCATGAATAGTTATATTATCTCATTTGGTTGATAAACTGTTGATGCTTTTTTTAGTTAATGACTGATAAGCTGCAGATTATTCCATTTCCTAAAAAATATATCACTAGAAATATTCTTTCAAGGCAATGACAGCTTGACAGGCCCCCTGGGTCTGCAATTTTCTTTTTATGTGGTCAGCTATGTCTCGCAAGGGAGAGTGGCAGGGAACTTTGGCTCACGCTCAGACATGTCATGCTTAAGGGAGTTAAAGTGAGTCATTGCTCTTGGTGTGGGCAACAGCTTACCACTAAAAAAAGGAGAGCAACCTTGTTTTTTCAAGTTCTACATGCAGGAACTGAACTGTTACCCAACAGTGGGTAACCTCTGCTATTACCAGGAGATGTTGTACTGAGTTATTGCTTTGTTGGCTGGTAATGGCTCATTAATGGAGACTCTTGTAAGCAGGAAGTTACTTTCCACCAAGCAGGGGGAGGATCCCTTGCCCAAAATTTCAGCTACAAGTTGAAAAGGAGTTGATGCTCCTGATGCTGCAGCAATGGCAGCACTGCAAGTGTCAGATGAGCTGAACTCCACGTCGATTTTAATTAATGGACTTTGGTTAGCGGAGCCTGAACCCAAACATCTTAAAAATGACCCTTTTATTGTTGCTATGTGTTACCAAGTATCCCTAGTTAGGAAGCTCTATTTTCTTGTTTGCGGACTTGGTTTCCGGAGGTCCGCCCCTCGGTTGGGGGTGGCGGTTCATGTCCCCGGGAGCTACGATGCACCAAATGGGGATATTATTCCCCTGCTGTCTCCGCTTCTCCACCCCAGGAGGGGCGGAACCACCACGTGCATCGGCGCCATGCCG
Organism: Aquarana catesbeiana; assembly: GCF_042186555.1. Classification (NCBI taxonomy): domain Eukaryota; kingdom Metazoa; phylum Chordata; class Amphibia; order Anura; family Ranidae; genus Aquarana; species Aquarana catesbeiana. The sequence continues at coordinate 571,728,214 of NC_133327.1, forward strand.
TGTGCACAGTGACAGACTTCCGCATCAGCGGCGTCTTTCTTCCTGGCACACAATGTGTCACTCCAGGCGGGGGGCGGTGATCTCCGTGCGCTTTGCCGTAAACCCGGCGGGCACGCAGAATGTCCCCTCCACCAATTGCCATTCGCATGACGTTAGGGGCGGAGGCCCATGGCGGATGTCCGGGTATTTAGGCGGGGGTTGCGGCACGGCATACTTCCTTCTCAGCTGGGTTCTTTCTACACATCCACCAGAGAGCACATTGGTAAGCATTATGTTCACCACTACAATTTTACTACATATCATCCTTTCAATGCACTTACCAGCCACGTAATATGTGGAGTGTCATCCGTATATACTTTCACTCCTTTACCCAATTCACTTCTCTCACACAGTTTTTTGCCTTATTTTTCCTGCTGTGTTTATTCACATTCATTTCTCTCTCCTTTTCTGTCCTTCTCTATATCATCCCTTACCCCTCTTTCCATTACACTTTCCCAATTCACCTCACACTGTTTTTCCCTTATGCCTTGCAGGATATTCATATATACTCTAGTACAACATCTCTATACTTTTATAACATTTTGATACCCAATAATTGAGTTATATGTATAGCTACTTCTATAATCTCTTATACTGAGCATACTATATAGAGCTATATCACCATATATTTAGCTATATTACTATATCATGAGCTATTTAGGATGCCATAACCATTGCTACACCTACTACCTATATATATACATTCATGTATCTTTTCATTTTGAATACACCCTGCATGACTTGGGGGCAACACTTTTGGCTTTTTTTTTTTTTCTCGCCTTTCTTTTCCTCTTCTTCTTTGTATTTCTTTTCTAGTATTGTGGGACACCTCTGCACCCCTTGCATCAGAGCATACCACCTGACACTCCTTGCTATATCCATTTTTGTATGCTTACATACTTGCATATATACATTTATACTCATTTAATTTATTCCAGTGAGCAAGCTCTGCAATGACTCTGGGTGACATTTGGGTCCAGCCTTCTCTCTTTCTTTTCCATCTCTTTGCCGTGCCTGCCCTACGCCTGACCATGGTCCTCCATGCTGTGACCTTCGTCCCTTCAGCTCCCGTGGGCTGATATACACATCAGCCCCTGATGATGCGAGGAAAGCTCGTGAAACGCGCCGGGTTAGAGATATATTATGTATATCTGTATTCATTTTACTCTGATCAATGTTATCCTGGCTATGATTTTAAGACCTTTATGTTATGTTGCCGTTTTTATGAATTGCCATCCAGATGCATGACCTGTATTGTATGACAATGATTCTAATAAATTACTTGTGATCATCATGGACACCTCATTCAAAGTCCCATGGGCGAATCTTTTTCTTTTTATGTGCAAATTAGGGATGGAGGTGCCTCATGTTAGGGAGCAGTCTCCACCCTCTTCTCTTTTTCTCTATTTCATAGTGAGTCATGTTCATTAGGAAGGTCTAAATAGATTAGACCAGTTAGGATGTTACTATTCAAAGTAATATCATTACAAGTGCTCTTTTATGCCCAGTAGGGGCCTGGTAGTGTTTAGGCCACTAGGTAGCATGGGTTTGCCAAGTGTAGGATGTGATAGTATTTGTTTGGTAAAGCGATTTATGTGCTTTAGTGTAGATTATGCACACTGGCATTAGTGTTACATTTAGATAACATTTAAGGTCTGGGAATGTTTCGTTCTAATATTGCAAACTTTTGGAGGATTATCCCTGCAGGAATAGTGCTTTCAATCATTATCCTGTTAAGTAGGTTGTACATATGTTTGTTAGGATGTACTATGGTGTCCCTGAGCAGGCAGTACAGCAAAAGGCAATTTTGTTTATGTGGTCAACTATGTATTTCAAGTGAAAATGGGGAGAGGCAGGAGTAGGGATCTCCTCTGTTTTTTGGAATATGGTTGCACTTGAGTGGGCAATGGTATTTCTACACCACCATTCAGGGGAGCTACTACAAAAACATTGGCTCTCATGCCTTAAACATCTGTAATGTCAGCATAGGTACCCAGGTAAGGCATCTCCTGTTAAACATAAAAAAGCTTTGATCTTGCAAGAGACCTGTTACTCTGATCATCTAGAATAGTATGCAGTCTTACAGCTTTTTCAGGTGGTATTCATGAACTAAGCATATTTTGGCACAAGATTTATCAAAGTGTATTTCCACTGACAATGGTACATGTATAGAAAACTGGAGTATGAGGCACTGTTTGGTGTGCTCTCCCTGCCATGCTTTGCCCCAGGAAAAATACCTGTGGACAGAGTGGGACTGCCTTGAAATGGATAAAGCACACACACATCATCACTGTTGCATTCTATGAACTTTTTAGCTTTATAGTCCTAGGCATGGTGCTCTGTGGAAGCACAGCATTTGAAGCAACCCCCACATTTCCTTAAAAGCACTTGGCTTCTGAAAGAAACACTTGCAAGAATGCAAATACATTTCCTAAGCGGTTGTGGTTTGTTATTAGCATGGCATTGGTGAATTGGGTTATTGCAGTCTGAGAAACGCGTGAGCTTGCAGGCCTTGGAGAAGGTGGACCAAGATGGTTGGACTCGCCAAAGAAGAAAGTTGGATTATTCTTAGTATCTGTAATTCTACTAATGAACTCACAGAAGTAGGAAAAGGGAGGAAAGGAAACTACTTCCTTCCTTGTACCTTGATCCAAGTGATGTCCATTTTTTTGTATACCAGAATTTAAACTTTGTGTAAGGAAAGGCTTGCCAGCAGACAAGATGCCTCCTCTGAACAGACTTCTGTGCACATGTCAATATAGGTTTCCTTGCGTGCTTGCAGGAATTGGACACTGGCTAATGCATATGCGCATACTCACACATGCCCTCGTGCATTCTTGTGCATGCCGGCGCAAAACGGGCTATTTAAACTCCGCCAGTGCTCAGAATCAGCTGCTGCTTGATCTTCAGCCTATTGGGTATCCTGTATCCCAATTTGTGTTGCTGACCTAGCTTGACTTGACCACTCTCTGAACTCGGGCTGCACCAAAACTCGGCTTGTTCTCTGTTCTTTGCTTGGTTTGCTCCATTGGCTTCTGCTTCTCTGTTCGGTTCCAAACCCGGTTTGTTTCCTGATCACACTCCTGCCTGTGCCCTGTACCTGATCCACCCTATGTATGACCCAGCCTGCCGGACTCTGCCTGCTTTCACTAGTATCAGATGTCCACCTGCTCGCCTGCTTACTGTAGCCGTCTGACAACTTCTCCTGCCCAGCATGGACACCTGCCCTGCTGCTAGCAAGACTTACAGCCACTTGTGCCACTCTGTCCTCAGGTCTACACTATCAGAGGTGTAGGAGGCCTTCCTCATCATATCATTCTCTGCCATCAGGTACACAATGCTTGGAGGCTATTGAGTTGACCCCTTGAGTGGTATTTAGGTAACTGGGGATGGGCATCGGCTTTGGCAAGTTGAAGCGCCAAGAGTTCACCGAGCTCTTGAAACTTTAGATTGCCTCTGCTAGATTTTTAGAAAGCTTTGTGACCTTTTATATAAAGCATCCTTATTGGCTTCTGGGCTGCCGAGACTATGCTCAAGTCTGTCCCAAGCAGTGTTAGAACCTACGGCAGGCTTGTCAATGTGAACAGCTTTGAGTCTTTGAAGTAGAATTGTAGATTGTAGAACTATCCACCTGATAAGCAGATCTGTAGTTGTGATCTCTAGTTGACTGAAGGTGTCTTATCTTTGAAGCAGGATTTCCAGCTGCTGTAGGTTTTCAGGTTTGTCATCAAACTTAGTGAGACCTGTCTTGACAAGCTCTTTGTGGATCATTTATATAAAAAACAAACTGACATGTTTGTTTTGGGCTTTGGATGTACAGCTGCATGTGGAACAAAATAAGTTATATTGGCCGGAGCACTGAAATTGAGCGACTTTGGGTGGTATGGTAGTGCAAAAGCATTCATACTGTACCCGACACTGGCTTAGGAGGTGATCACCTTGTTGGGTTGCAGCTGTGGGAGCAGTGTACTTGGTAGGAGGTAATTGACTAATCCCATGGTAAGATGTATGGTCTATTTGCATACCAGAACTGCAGCGCGTTCCTGTGCGATTCACATGCAGTTCCTAGTGCGCATGGGCCCTTAACCTTGCTATGGCTATGGTTTGCTCACATGGTTTCTCCAAAGCTCCCATCTCTGCTCTCTTGCATGCAGCTTCTGCTTTCACCTCTGCTTTCTTTTGGGCAAAGCCTGACTGAATTCTAGAAGCTTTAGCGTTGCCATGGGCCTTAAGTTGTGGCTGAGCGTGGAAGATCCTGACTGTAGAGACCTGGCAGATCTGGAGCAGTGTCTCATAGATGCAGAGCAATGAGACCTAGATTCACAAAGCTGTGCGATTCTCACCTCTGCCTTGATCTTTGTAGTGCTAAACGGTCTCTCTCTAGATTAAACCAATCCCTTTAATTCTTCCTGATGAAGGCTTCTTAGCCGAAACGCGTCAGCATAGCCTGTACCCGTGTACCCATGTAACCCAATAAAGGACTTTTATTCAAGAGCATCCGAGTTGGCAGCCCTTTTCTGATTCATGAAAAAATAGGCTTTCCATCCGTCACACTTTAGCGGATCGGATGTCAACGGATATGTCACCGCTGACATCCGTCTCTCCATAGACCTGTATGGAGTGTCCGTTCAGGTCCGCCTAAAAAACTGACAGGAGGACCTGAACGGTCCACCCGTGTGAAAGGGGCCTTAACCACCGACATCTGCGATAAATTATTGCATGAGAAAATACAATAGTTACCGAACAATTTAAACAATACTGCATTCGTTATTTATGCAAAATTCTTAGTGAATTAAACTCACAACTGATTTACCTCAGTGGTTCTTAACCTCAGTCCTCAAGTACCCCCAACGGGCCAGGTTTTGGGAACCTCCCTTAGATAAAATAGCTCTTATCAATACCATATCATTAATATTGATTTAAAGCAGCTGTGCAAAGTAAAGAAAAACCTGAAAACATGGCCCATTGGGGATACTTGAGAACTGAGGTTGAGAACCACAGAATTACCGCATTTTATTTGCCATTATTAAATGCTTAGTGAATTGACCCCAAAGTTTTTGATACGCAACTCTCATAGGTAGCAATGAATTGTTTGCGTGTGTCCTGTAGTTGCAGTACCTCATGAAAAGATTAAGAAAGGCATTATATGCAATCAACAGTTTTAGACTGTAACTGGTTGACATTAACCAGTAGTTCTTGGTTTAACCACTTGCTGACTGCCTTCCTCATATATACTGCGGCAAGGCGGCTCAGTTGCGCAAACTGACATACCTGTACGTCGGTCCATGCATGCGCGGCCACGGGTCCGGCAGACTCGATGTCAGTCAGCCACACACATTCGCCGTACAGAACAAGGAGGATCCCCATTCTGACAGGGGACAATACTGACAGGGGACCCATTCTGACAGGGGACAATACAGGGGACAATCTGCTGTTCCTAGTGATCAGGAACAGTGATCTCTGTGTCGTGCCAGTAAGCCCATCCCTGCACAGTTAAAACACACCCAGGGAACACAGTTAACCCTTGATTGCCCCCCTAGTGTTAACCCCTTCCCTGCCAGTGTCATTTATACAATGGTCAGTGCATTTTTTTAGCACTGATCACTGTAACAATGTCACTGGTCCCCAAAAAGTGTCACTTGTGGTCAGATTTGTCCGCCGCAATGTCGCAGTCCTGCTAAAAATTGCAGATCGCCATTACCAGTAAAAACAATAAAAAAAAATAAAAGTCCATAAATATTTCCCATAGTTTGTAGATGCTATAACTTTTGCGCAAACCAATCAATTTACGCTTATTGCAATTTTTTTTTACCAAAAAATATGTAGAAGAATACATATTGGCCTAAACTGATGAATACATTTTTTTTTTAGATCTTTTTTTTATGTATTATATCAGAAAGTAAAAAAATTGTTTTTTTTCAAAATTGTCAGCTTTTTTTGTTTATAAATGATAAAAATAATGAAAAATCGCAGGGGTGAGCAAATACCACCAAAAGAAAGCTCTATTTGTGGGAAAAAAAGAACATCAAATTTTGTTTAGGTACAGTGTCGCACGACCCTGCAATTGTCAGTTAAATCGACACAGTGCTGTATCGCAAAAAATGGCCTGGTCATTAAGGGGGTAAATCCTTCCGGGGCTGAAGTGGTTAACCAAGCATTTACCTTGTCTGCTTACTTCTTGTTCTGGTGAGGAGTTCTGGTTCTGGCTTGTTTCAGCCTCCACAGATAATGTAAAGTTTTGTTGTGACATTGAGGTTGAGTTACCAAAGGCAATTATACTGTGCAGTAAACTTGCAGTTGCGCTAGATCTGAGGGAAAGCTCTGCTGATTTCATCCAATCATGTACAAGCAAAAAAATCATTTTTTTATTTTCCTTGCATTCTCCCCTCAGACCTAGAGCAACTGCACTTTCAGTGCACTTGTGGGTGCACAGACTATTTTCCTTTAGTAAATCAACCCCAATGCGTTGACAATGAAAAAGTTACTTGGCAGTCTATGGGAAAATGTATCAATTGTTTGGCTGTATGCTTGTAAGTGGTTTGCGAAGCAGATTGCTATCGGTCTCACTTGCTTGAGAAGGTATTAGAAGAAATCAGACTGGCATGTAGTAATGCAGGTGTGCTATCAGATTAGCGAACCCATCCGATAATGTAACAAAAGTGACATCCCGTCAGCTGCGCGTGCCTTCCACCACTACCAGGTTTGCCAATCTGGGTGTAATGCAGGGTGTCCCAACATGGCATCCGCCACCTTCCTACTGCTGGGGTTCAGCTCCTTTCAAAATGTAACCTCAAAACAGCATCACAGATGTCAATATACTATATTTATTTATATACGCTCACTTTATTGCTAAAATTACTCTGAAATTCAAGACATAGCTGGGTGTAGTAAGATGTCCAAGGGTGTTCTGTCAGATTGGCAAACCTGGTAGCGGTGGAACACGTGCGCAGCTGATGGGACGTCACTTTTGTTACATTATCTGATGGTTTCGCTAATCTGAACACAGACAGAGTCTACTGAATACATGTATATACATGTAAATTTTGACTTGTATTGTTTTGACTTGCAGTCCCATTAGAAAATCACTGGATTATTGCTGTTTTGTAGGCCATAGGATGCGGTGATTAGCTTGCAGGCATGTACAGCAATGGATCCACTGTCCTAAGCTGCTTAATATCCAAGGTGATATCACATTTCATAGTGCACTCCAGACCAAAAGATTATTTAACTAAATCAATAAAAGGATTTTTTTGGCTGGAGCTAAAGAAGATTATTTTGACTGCAGTTAAATGATTTCTTGCTGGAGCTAAATTAGATTTTTTGACTGTTGCCTCTCCAAACTAAGCACTGCAATCTACATAACTGATACATTTGTGACAAGATGGATAGAATTTACGGTATAAGTAGAATTAGCAGACAGTGATTCAAACCAAAATTACTGTACATCCTGTAGATCGCAGAATACTTTTAAATTCAAAACCTTGTACAGATCATAACAGATGAACATCAGTCAAAAAATCATTGTGTGCATCTCCAGCAGAATACAGTACATGTGATGAATGGAGGCTAAAGTATGACAAAGGGTGGGACAAACTACATAGAGCATCCCTTCACTACAGAGTGAGGTAGGGACAACATTATTTAAAGACAAAACAAACAGAATGCATGGGCAACATGATAAATACTTTCAACTTACTATAGTTGTCCAGGAAGATTTTCCACCATGCACTCCAATACAGTATAGTATTATAAGAATAGATGTAAAAACAAAGCAAAAGATTGAAACAAACATAACCCATCCTTGAAGTAATGGTTCTGCAACTGTGGTAGAAGCTACTAAAATCCACACAAGGCCACCGAAAACCTGGAAAAGAGGAACAAAGATATACATTTGGTATATTCAGAAAGCTTGGAATTAACATTTTATTAGTAATAGTAATATAATAGTAATTATTTTTAAGCTGGCCATAGAAGGATAGAATTTTGAAAACAAAAATTCTTAAGAAAAGCCTTAGGAAAAATTCTCTAATTCCTTATAATATTTGATTTTGGAATGAATTGACTTTAAGGAAAATGTTGATTTGATCCACTAAATGATTTGAAAAATTAACAAACTTTTAGAACCTTCTTTTCCCATGATTTTTTTTTGTTTGAAATTCTACCCATTCATAGCCAGCTTTATACTTTATAGTATATCTAAAGCAAAATATGTTAACATTTTGGACAGAATATGAAACAGCTAGAACTTGTGTTGGGCTTTTATTGTGGTCTGTGTTCCTGCTGGGGCGATTCACCTCTCTTTGTCATGACGACCACCATCATGGGAAATGTAAGATTATGATATGGTTCTCACTGCAACAGAAGAAGGAAATCTTTCATGGAGGATGCCGCTTGAGAAGGGGACTACAAACAATTTGGAGAGCTTTCCCCTCACTTCCTATTGTGTCTCTGGAATAGTAATTGCATGAAAATCTCCCAAACGTGACAGACATTAAAAAATACAACCCAGCCAGGGTCGATTATAGATTAGAATCAGCTTACCCTAATCATTCTTTACCAAGTTTAATTTAAAGTGGTTCTAAAGCCAGAAGGGTTTTTTATTTTTTATTTTTTTACCCTAATGCAGAACCTGCATTAAGGTGAAAAACCTTCCACTAGTTTTTCCCCATACCCCACTGTATACTTACCCAAGTCTTGTACAATGGTGGCTGGTGCTCAAAATTTTTGGGGGGCACAAACAAACTGAAAAAATTCTGAAAGATGCTGAAAAAAAAACATCAAATGCAGCCACTGTGCCCAGCAATTGCAGCCACTGTGTCGCCCACCATCTGCCTGGCACTTACCCCATCATAGTGGCGGGTCATGCAGCGAGCCGTGGGACTGGTAGCGCGGCGATGGCTCCTGTGTCCTCCGTGCACATCTTCTTCCTGTTCTGCTAGGCAGCCAATGGGATCACCTCTGCCTTCAGCCAATCAGGGGACCAGTATTACATCCGTGCCTCCTGAGTGGTTGAGAGGTGGTTCTGTGTTAGCAAAGCAAATATTAATTTGCTTTGCTAACACACCTGGGTGGACTGCGAGCGCAATGAAAAATTCCTTTTAATATAGTGCCTGGGGTCCCCTTAGTCTGCCTGTAAGTGGTGCATCTGTTCCATGTATAGAACCTGCTGCAGCAAAACTGGTAATTATAAAGAAAAAAAAACAAAAACACATTTAAATTAATTTTCCCTGCAAGCTCTCTTTATTTTGTTAACAGCTTTGGGAGCCAGTCTGTAGGATGAGGCCACAATTTAGTGCACTCGGAACAAGATTCAAGATTTTTTTTGAAAAAATTCTAGTGTCTCTTTGGCAGACTTTGGATGGAAATAACGTTTTGCACCACAGTGAGCAATCCTCGTGAGAAGAAGCCACATTATAGTACACTCAGGCCAAGATTAACATTTTTTTTTTTTTTTTTAGATAAAGCCTGGCGTCTTTTGCAGACATTGGATAGAAGTAACAGTTGCAGAAAAACTGGTGTTTGGGTGTTGGTGGTGCCTTCACACCGTAACCCTATAGAGGTACTCTTGATGAAAGCAAGAATTGGCCTTGCTGTAAAAAAATTTGAAATGATCTACACCTCTCAAACAGGTGTGGAAAAATTGGTCCTTGGGTGTTAATTGTGCCCATGAAATCCATACCAAAAAAAATTACTTCAAGATAAATCAAAACCCACAAAGCTAGGCAGCCTAGACAGTCTTACAGAGATTACAGATCCCAAAAACACTAAAGTGGTTGTAAATAGGGATGGGCCGAACACCCCCTGGTTCAGTTCGCAACAGAACATCCCGAACAGGCAAAAAGTTCTAGTGAGTAAAAAGTATTAAACCGTGCTTAGTGTTCTAAATGTGAAAAAATTAACTAGTACAAAGCAGCCAGCAGACATGTGCAGGATGAAAAAATTCGTTTAGTTTAGTTTCGTTTCGATTCGTTATTTAACTAAATTCGTTTAGTTAAATTCGTTGCATTCATTACATTCGTTTTCGGAATTTGTTTCGTTTCTTATTCGAATTCGAAAAAATTCGACCGCATTCGAAAAAATTCGACCGTATTCGAAAAAAACTATCAAATTCGAAAAAATTCTAACACATTCGAAAAAAGCTGTCAAATTCGAAAAAATTCTACCACATTCGAAAAAACTATCAAATTCGAAAAAATTCTAACAAATTCGAAAAAACTATCAAATTCGAAAAAATTCTACCACATTCGAAAAAAACTGTCAAATTCGAAAAAATTCTACCACATTCGAAAAAACTGTCAAATTCGAAAAAATTCTACCACATTCAAAAAAAACTATCAAATTCAAAAAAATTTTTACTACATTCGAAAAAAATATCAAATTCGAAAAAATTCTACCACATTCGAAAAAAAACTGTCAAATTCGAAAAATTTCTACCACATTCGAAAAAAACTATAAAATTCGAAAAAATTCTAACACATTTGAAAAAACTATCAAATTCGAAAAAATTCTACCACATTCGAAAAAAACTATCAAATTCAAAAAAAATTTTACTACATTCGAAAAAAATATCAAATTCGAAAAAATTCTACCACATTCAAAAAAAACTGTGAAATTTGAACAATTTCTACCACATTCGAAAAAAAACTATAAAATTTGAAAAAATTCTACCGCATTTGAAAAAAACAATAACTGAATTTGAAAAAGTAAACTATATATATGGTTATATATATATATATATATATATATATATATATATATATATATATATATATAATATACACATACACATATATATATATATATATATATAATTTTTTTTTTTTTTATTATTCTCTTCTATTGTTATATATTCTGTAATAGTCTTTTCAATTCGAATTCATTCTATACGAAATTCGAATTTCGGTACATGGTTTCTGAAGTTTGAATTTCGTATAGAATGAATTCAAATTTGAATAGAAAAGATAGAAAACAGAATAGAAGAAAATATAATATATATATTATATTTCTATTCTGTTTTCTATCTTTCCTATTCAAATTCGAATTCATTTTATAAGAAATTCAAATTTCGGAAGATGGTTATATATATATATATATATATATATATATATATATATATATATATATATATATATATATATATATATATATATATATATATATATAACCATCTTCCGAAATTTGAATTTCTTATAAAATGAATTCGAATTTGAATAGGAAAGATAGAAAACAGAATAGAAATATAATATATATATTATATTTTCTTCTATTCTGTTTTCTATCTTTTCTATTCAAATTTGAATTCATTCTATACGAAATTCAAACTTCAGAAACCATGTACCGAAATTCGAATTTCGTATAGAATGAATTCGAATTGAAAAGACTATTACAGAATATATAACAATAGAAGAGAATAATAAAAAAAAAAAAAATTATATATATATATATATATATATATATATATATATATATATATATATATATATATATATATATATATATATAATTTTTTTTTTTTATTATTCTCTTCTATTGTTTTTTTATGCTTTTCTTTTCTATTATTTTATATTTTATAATAGTCTTTTCAATTCAAATTCATTCTATACGAAATTCAAACTTCAGAAGCCATGTACCGAAATTCGAATTTCGTATAGAATGAATTTGAATTGAAAAGACTATTATAAAATATAAAATAATAGAAAAGAAAAGCATAAAAAAACAATAGAAGAGAATAATAAAAAAAAAAAATTATATATATATATATATATATATATATATATATATATTTTTTTTTTTTTATTATTCTCTTCTATTGTTTTTTTATGCTTTTCTTTTCTATTATTTTATATTTTATAATAGTCTTTTCAATTCAAATTCATTCTATACGAAATTCGAATTTCGGTACATGGCTTCTGAAGTTTGAATTTCGTATAGAATGAATTTGAATTGAAAAGACTATTATAAAATATAAAATAATAGAAAAGAAAAGCATAAAAAAACAATAGAAGAGAATAATAAAAAAAAAAAATTATATATATATATATATATATATATATATATATATATATATAATTTTTTTTTTTTTTATTATTCTCTTCTATTGTTATATATTCTGTAATAGTCTTTTCAATTCGAATTCATTCTATACGAAATTCGAATTTCGGTACATGGTTTCTGAAGTTTGAATTTCGTATAGAATGAATTCAAATTTGAATAGAAAAGATAGAAAACAGAATAGAAGAAAATATAATATATATATTATATTTCTATTCTGTTTTCTATCTTTCCTATTCAAATTCGAATTCATTTTATAAGAAATTCAAATTTCGGAAGATGGTTATATATATATATATATTCTATTGCTTTATTATTTTATATTCTATCTTATTTATTGTTTTTTTTAGAAAAACGTTTTCTATTTTTTTCGAATTCGAGTATGTTTTCGAATTCGATTCGAATATGTTTTCGAATTCGATTCGAATATGTTTTCGAATTCGATTCGAATATGTTTTCGAATTCGATTCGAATATGTTTTCGAATTCGATTCGAATATGTTTTCGAATTCGATTCGAATATGTTTTCGAATTCGATTCGAATATGTTTTCGAATTCGTTCGTTTTTTTTTCGGATTCGTTTAAATTCTTTACTTTTGTAATTCGGAAATTCGGATGCATCCGAATTTCCGAATAATGAAAAATTCGTCCGAATTTCGATTCGGAACGAAACGAAATGCACATGCCTAGCAGCCAGCACTACAAGGGAAAACTTGTGCAAAAGAAATAGATATAAAAACAGTGCAGCGCTAAACATGATCATAAAGATATAAGTGGTGATAATAAATAGGGACTCATTATGTGAAAAAACATAAATAAGAACTCATAAATTGTTCATATATGAAAACAATGAGTCCATAAGTTCGTGATCCAAATAATGGTAATCACAAAGGAAAAGGGAATCACAGCTGTGAAAACTTCTGCCACCAAATAGAATATAAGGAGGCTTACTGGAACATTTGGACCTATTCAGCTTATACCAAATGGGTCAAACAGGCAGTGGTGTTTCAACACCTAAATATGAAGACTTCACTGGAATCTTCGCAAATGGACGTTAGGAAGATATACTAACAACCACCAGAGCCAATATAGTATGGTATGCAGGCATGTAGGGCCTTTGAGTCAAAACTAGAATATTCTCATCAATAGGTTATGGAAAGGCCAGGAGCTGAAGAGCTATGAGCCAGAGGGATAAGGAGAGCACACCAGTGCCCTTCGAAGTGACATCAGAACAGGAAGTAGAATCTTGCGCCTGTAATGCAATTCCGGCTCCCAGTGTTCTGTCAAATTAGCCAACTCGTCAGAAACTCCAACCACGTCACTTCCGGTTTCTTTAAACCATCAGTAATTGCAGATTGACGAATTTCTATTTGGACACAACACCGGGCAAACGAATACAGTCCGGTATGGGAAGATTTAGCTGTTTTGACAGCACAGCGGCTAACGAGGACAAAGTTGTCGCCGCCTTGGAGGCGGCCATTTTGCTACTAGTATTGGTGTGGAGTAACAATCTCCGCTCATAATATTGTGCACCGGACTGTATTTGGTTGCTGGTGTTGTGTCCAAACAGCAATTCGTCAAAACCTCCAAATCCTGATGGTTTAAAGAAACCGGAAGTTAAGTAGTTGGAGTTTGATGCGTTGGCTATTTTGACAGAACACTGGCAATACAAATAAAAAAAAAAGGAAAAAACAAAAACAAAAAAAACACTAAATGAACTACTTCCCGCCAGCCATATAGCAAAATGAAGGCCGGAAAGCGTTTGTTATCCTGACTGGGCATCATATAATGTCCAGCAGGACAAGTCGCGGGGGGCGCGCATCACGGCGATCGGTGGTGTGGTGTGTCAGTCTGACACACCGCATCTCTGATCGAGGTAAAGAGCCTACAACGTAGGCTCTTTACCACGTGATCAGCTGTGTCCAGTCATAGCTGATCACAGTGTAAACAGGAAAAGCTGTGCATCGACTTTTCCTCTACTTGCACTGACAGGAGCGAGTAGAGGAGAGCCGATCAGTTGCTCTCCTGGCAGGGGGGGGGTCTGCGCTGATAATCAGCAAATTGATTATCAGTGCAGACTCATCGAGGATGCCCACTCATGACCACCAGGGATGCCAATCAGTGCCCATTAGGGATGCCAATCAGGGCCCATCAGGGATGCCCGCCAGTGCCTCCTGATCAGTGCTGCCTATCAGTGCAATCTTTCAGTGCCCACCAGTGCTGCCTATAAGTGCCTTCCAGTCCAACTTATGAGTGCCCATCAGTGCTGCATATAAGTGCATCAGCCTCAGTGCCAATCAGTACTTCCTCATCAATGCAGTTTCATCAGTACCCATCAGGGAAGGAGAAAACATTTATTTACAAAGTTTTGTAATAGAAAATGTAGAAGAAAAAAAAAAAAAAAACCCTTTTCCCCCCAGATTTTCGGTCTTTTTTTATTTGTAGCGCCAACAAAAGAAAAAAAGAAAAACCTCAGTGGTGATCAAATACCACCAAAAGAAAGCTCTACTTGTGGGGGAAAAAAAAAAATTGATAAAAATTTTGTTTGGGTACAGCGTCACATGACCATGCAATTTTCTTTCAAAATGTGATAGCGCTGAAAGCTGAAAATTGGTCTGGGCAAGAAGGTGTACAAGTGTCCTGTATTGAAATGGTAAAAAAAAAAAAAAACACTGGCGTGGGGTCCCCCCCAAAATCCATACCAGACCCTTATCCGAGCATGCAGCCTGGCAGGTCAGGAAAAGCGGCGGGAACGTCAGAAGGTGGCGACCCCGCCCTTGCCTATAAAAGAGCTGTCAAAGCAAAGAGAGCGGATATGGCGGGTAGCTGCCAATGGAGGAGGAGCGTTTTCCATTTTTCCTAGTCCGTCGGGTGGCGTGATTGACGGTGGATTTACATTGCGGGACACTTTTTTCTTTTTTAATAAAGGATGTGTCAAAAACGGTCTCTTGTAGGTTTTTACTTTGAGACTTTTTAGGTGAATGGGTAGGGGTACGATGTACCCAATACCCATTCACATGGGGGAGGGGCAGGATCTGGGGGCCCCTTTATTAAAGGGGTCTTCCAGATTCCGATAAGCCCTCAGCCCCCGACAACCACAGCCTAGGGTTGTTGGGAAGGGGTCCTACAAAAAAAGCACCCTCCACATGTTGAGGGCAAGCGGCCTGGTATGGTTCAGGAGGGGGGGGGGGGACGCTTGCTCGCCCCCCCTTTCCTGGCCTGCCAGGCTGCATGCTTGGACGAGGGTCTAGTATGGATTTTGGGGGGACCCCATGCCTTTTTTTTTTTACAATTTTGGCATTGGTATGGATTTTTTTTTTTGGGGGGGGGGGTGGGCCACGCCATTATTATACTCTGCAATGTATTCTATATTATTTACACTACATTGTTATATATTCTCTACGCTACACTGTATTATATATTCTACAATACACTAACTACCCTGCCTAATCTCCATTCATATACACTATACACGGCCTCCGTGTAAGCAGCCTTATATAGTGTGGGGCATGGACTTAGCCCCTGAGCCATGATTGGCCAAAGCATACAGGGCAGGTGCATGCTTTGGCCAATCAGCAGCGATCAATGCACTGCCATCTCGTAGTGCATTATGGGGCGCTTGCCGGCGCATGAACTTCCTGCGTGCACCCCATTAGTTTATTTGTTCAACAAACAAACGAACACCTGTTCGACATACCGTTCAACTCGAACATCCAGCCCATCCCTAGTTGTAAACCCACTTAGTATTATGAAAGACAGGGGATTGCATGAGAATTACAAAGTAATTTCAGCAGCAGGAGGGGGAGGCAGGCCCTGACACAGAGCTGACAGGCAGGGAGGGGAAGGGGGAGGGGGGAAAGAGGACAGAGGAGAGCTGCAGATAGCTGCAGCTGACAGAGGCATGTAAACTGACAACAGTGTCAGGGCTCAGCAGCCATGATGAACTGTGGTCAGTTTACAGAGGAGAGGGCATAACCTGGCAGGATCAGCCAGGTGTTTCAGGTGATACAGGAGGCCAAATTACACAGCACAAGCACTGCTGCTATTCATACTTTAAAAAGGAACAGGATCCAGAATTTTTTTTTTTTTTAACAAACAAACACTTTTAGTGACATCGGCATCAGGGGTCTTAATAGTCCTGGATTAGCAGCAGCTGATTCATTTTGACAAATGTCAACCGGTCAGACGCGCTTTTTGATCCATCACAAAACCTCTGGCAGCACTGAATGCCCGTTCGGAAAGCACGCTGGAGGAGAGGCGGCCCAGCAGCTCAATTGCATACTGGGCAAATTCAGGCCAGTGGTCTATTCTCATGACCCAGAAGCCCAGTTGATCATCTACTGGAAAGCTCTCCATGTTTGTTTTCGCCCCTAGATAATCTTCCTCCATATGATGCAGACGCTGCCTGATGTGATGTTGAAGCTGACAGCCCTGGGCACCGAGGACTAAATTTTTTATTTTTTTTTTTAAATGCATCACTTAGGCAGCCCACTTCTCCACTGCTCCTTATTTGACCAACAGAAACCTCAAAATTACCTTATTAATGAGACTGTGACCTACCAGAGTATGGAAAGGTGTTAAATAAACACTTCTTTATGGGGTCCTCAAGATATTTCATCCAGTGCTCCCTCTGCAAGGGTAAGATGACTTATGAAACTTTACCCTTGTAACGGTGGTCAAGGAGGGTTGCCAATCAATGATCCTTCTCCTTGATGCCACAAATTCTTGGGTCCTTTTATCAGGCTTTGAACAATAAAAAGGGAGCCCATGCACCACAAGGTTACGGAGGCATTAGAAGCAAAGTCCCTGGGCGTCGCCTCCTCTCAGCCACTTACTACTGGCAAGGTTTCTGGAGACTGAAAAACAATTTAAGGTTTGAAGTATGTCTTTCAATGCCTCCAAAACTGCCAGAATCCTCCTCCACTTCCCTCTCCTCTTGTGTGTTCTGTGGTGTCACAAGAATGGTGTCTGCATAAAGTGGGACTTGAGAGGAAAAATAGTCTTCCTCTTCTGCTTGCTACTATGCCTCGAGTGCCCTATCCATAATGCCATGCAGAATATGCTCTAGCAGGAACACAAGAGGGATGGCGTCACTGATGCATGCATTGCCATGGCTCACCATGCTTGTCGCCTCCTCAAATGGTGACAGTACAGTGTATGCATCCTGTACGAGTAGCAATTGGCATGGGGAAAAAAAAAGCTGAGCTGCTCTGACTCTGTTGTGCCATACTCATAGTTACTCATCGATGCCCCTCTGCTGCATGTGCAGCTTCTGCAGCATTGCCAAAGTTGAGCTCCACCTGGTGGGCATGTCACAAATTAGGCGGTTTTCGGGCAAGTGGAATTTCCACTGAATTTCAGCCAAACACTGGCTGTGTATGATCACCAGAAATGGCTACAGACACTTCTGGCCTGCCTTAGGAGATCTTGCAACCCTGGGTACCCGTTTAAGAAACACTGCTCCACCAAATTGAGGACATATGCCAGGCATGGTACATGTGTCAACATTCCCTGTCGAAGGGCGGACAGAAGGTTAGTGCCATTATCGCACACCACTATTCCTGGCTCAAGCTGCCATGGCGTGAACCACCTCTGGGCCTGCCCCTGCAGAGCTGAAGAATCTCTGCTCTGGTGTGGCTCCTATCCCCTAGACAAACCAGCTGAAGCACTGCATAGCATCTTCAAGCCCGACTCATTAAATAGCCCCTCAGAGCGCCCTTGTGGCCCTTGCAGCTGACTGCCTTACCCACCAATATCAAAACATTGCCTTCCACATGATGAAACAGAGCAGTAATGGCCTTATGTGAAAAGAAATAGCAACTGGGGACCTGCCATTGTGGTGCAGCACATTCTGCAAATTCACGGAAGGGGGCAGAATCCACCAGATGGAAATGCAGGAGTTGTAAAGCCAGCAATTTGGCAAGCTGGAATTTAGATGCTGGGCATGTGGGTGGCAGGTGGCTGGTGTTTTTACCACGCTTGATCACCTCGCAGCAGAGATTGCAAATTGCAGCAGTGTGATCGGCTGCACATGTGCTAAAAAGAGGCCCACACAGCTGAGCTGGGGGAAGTGGGCTGGGAGAGATAACCACTCCACAATCTGATGGAATAGGGTGTCTGCTCTCTACTTTTCCATGATGGCTGCCTCTGGAAGACATCCTGCCTCATTGGGATTTGCCTCCCCCTCACTTTCCTCCTCTGCTCATCTGGCACCCAAGTCGTGTCGGTGACATCAGCATCCCCTCCATCATCACTGGAGCCAACTGGGCAATGCGCTCCGGCTGGGGGAACATGACTGCCAATTTGTTGTTTATCAGTGTTCTCCTCTCTCTGTATTCTCATGTTACTCCTATCCTCTACCTCAGAACCAACATCACAATCAAGTAAATGCCTGTGCATCGTCAAGATGCAAGTGGATGACACTGTGTTCAAATAATTCAGCTGACTCTTCCATGCATGGTGCTGGGGCTATGGCAGGCAGGGCCGATCCTGGGCAGGTGCACAGGGTGCACCACACTCAGGCGCCGCAGAGGAGGGGGCGCCGATGTGCCAGTGTGTTCTCCTCCCTCCTCCTCTCCATGGCTGTCTTTAGCATGGGGCAGTGTGAGTCCAGCTGATCCCCGCCCCTTCTTGCTCTCCAGTTATTACAAGTGGCCACACTCACTGTGACAAGGGAGAGCGGTTGGCTGCATGTGCTGGAGCCTGCTTGCCACGCTTCCTTCCCTGTCAGAGCGGCTGTGATAGGGAGTGTGGGCAGCAGAGGCAGAACGGCTCTCTGTAATCCCCCACTCCTCCCCCTTTCTCTGGTCAGCAGCACCGCATGGAGTGTGTGTGTGTGTGTGGGGGGGGGGGGGGTCGCTTTTTCAGGCAATCATCTTGAAGGGTACTGTAGAGCAGAGGTGCTAGCTGGGGAGTGTGACAATTTGTGAAAAGTTGAGAACAGTGAGCAATATGGGAAAATTTGTGAAGAGGAAGATTTCTGCATTTGAAAAGAGGTGAGAGCCGTAAAAAGAGAGGGGGGGACTGAATTTGTGAAGAGGTGAGAGGTGAAGAGGTGAGAGCTCTAAGGCTACTTTCACACTAAAAAGCCTGCTACCAGCCGAAGAGGGGGTTAAAAGCGCCCATATTGCTGCGCTTCCAAAGTGCTTTTCAGGCACTTTGGAAGCACTGCCCATTCATTTCAATGGGCAGGGCGTTTTGGGAGCGCTAAATACAGCACTCCCAAACCGCCCCAAAGATGCTGCTTGTAGGACTTTTCAGAACGTCCCGCAAGCGCACCGCCCCAGTGTGAAAAGTCACACTGTAATAAATGGGAGGCGGTTTTCCGGCGTTGGCCTCTAATTCTAGCGCTAAAACCTGAAAACCGCCTCAGTGCGAAAGTGGCCTAAAGTGTGCGTGGTGTGTGGGGGGAGGCAAATTTGTGAAAAGAGGTGACAGTTGTGTAGGGTAGGGAAGAGTTGAGCTATGGACGGGGGATTACAGAGGAGGGCTGTGGACGGGGGATTACAGAGGAGGTCTGTGGACTAGGGATACAGTACATGTAGTCCTAGAGGGTGGACAGTGCATTGAGGTGGATGGGACATGAATGACAGCCCTCACCCAGCTTTGCGGCAGTGAGTAGGAGAGAACCAGATTTTCCCATGCAATATTTTCTCCTCTCACACACTAGCAAAGTGTGTGAGAGGGCCATGCTGAGAGATGCCATCTGGGGAAGAGGGGGAGCTTGTGCCAGTGAAAGCCCACTGCTGTGTCTGTAGGACTACCAAAAAGTACAGAGCGTGATTAGTACGGAGGGACCCAGCTTCTGCCAGGGTACGGACCTGCTGTGCTGCTTACAAGAGTCGCCACGGGAAAGCCAGAGAGAGCGGACACCTGATCAGAGGAGTCACTTCTGCTGCGTCATTGAGTCTGGTGAGTGGGCCTTGTGGCCGCTATTCGTTACCACCACTAGAGACTAAGCCATTAGGAACTACCTTTCAGCTACTGTATAGTTCTATAGGTACTGTCTGCAGGCCTATTGACTGCCTTATAGCGTGCCAACTGTTACCGGGCACAGGACTAAAGACTGCTTATAACAGTTTCTGCCCTGAGGCCTTGTCCCTTTATTTAGTTAGAGGTACCTCTTGAGCAGCCCGATGGTAGATGGACAGTGCAAACGGTCAATGAGAGCGGTGGCCTGGCTCAGATACCAGGATGGCCGCAGCCAGTGTAGAGGGAGCAGAGGGCGACTCATTGCTAGTAACAAGTTCTAGCATTTTCTATCTAATGGTGGGTCCCCTTACCTCCCCAGTCTATGGTGTGCAGGCAGTAAGGAGATGATGTGCTGTAACCTTCAGTAACCAATTAGTGAGCGGTAATGATGTGCTGTAACCTCTAGCACAGAATAAATTTAACCTCTAGCAACCAATCAGTAAACAGTAGTGACCAGCTGTAATCTCTAGCAACCAGTGAGCAATAATGATGTGTAATAACTTCTTGCAACCAGTGAGTGGTAATGACATGCTACAACCAGTCAGTGAGCGGTAATGGAAAGCAGTAACTTCTAGAGACCAGTAATCAGTGAGCCTGGACCAATTAGTGTGGACCTTTATGTTTACATTATTAAAGTTTTTTAGATAAGTCTAAGTGTTTATTTGCTTTTTGGGGATGTTGGAGTCGAAAGCAAAATTGCATGGAGGTAGGAGTGCCCAAAAAAATGTTTGCCCAGGGTCCAATCAATTCAAAAGGCCCCGTTCCTCTCCTTGTGTATGTCATACATGCCGCACAAAGCTTTCGTGTGAAATCCCCGCGGGTCTTTGACAAGTCTCCTAGATTGGGCTCCTGTAATAGACGGAACACTGATCCAATGCAGTGAAATTGAATCAGTGAGATGCGTATCATAGGAGCCGCAAGCTGGTCTAGGACTTTGTTACAGCAGCCACCCAGGCGATTCAAATCCAAGCTTCGTACAGCAGGAGATGGCCGCTCTGTATGATCCAGGGGCACTGGTAGGCTGCAATTAATGAGCACTGATAAGGCTGCAATTGGTAGGCACTGGTAAGGCTGCAATTGGTGGGCACTGGTAAGGCTGCATTGATCTCTTGTATCATGTCTCTGACCATCACCTGTGTCATGTCTGCAGTCTCTGACCATCTCCTGTAGTATGTCTGGGGGCTCTAACAGACTCTCTAACAGAGGCCCTCTCTGTGTCCATTAGAGAGACCCCCCCTCCAGGGGCGGACTGACCATTCGGGCATTTGGACGCCGACCAAGGGCCCGCAGCCAGTAGGGGGCCCGTGAGAAGCTCCTGAGAGATGCTCGTCGGATCTAGGGGTCTGCTGCTGGCAGTGCTGTGGCGGAGCCATTCTGCCGCTGTGTGGGGGCCAAAGACACAGCATCTCCCCCCTGCACCTCTGGCTTTCAGTTTGGGATGCAATGGGGGGAGTAGGAGCTGGCGATCGGAAGCTCTATGATGCTCGTGGCATCTCCCTGGGGCTTGTTTTTCTCCTTCAGAGTGTATACAGTGGAGAGGGGAGGGGCCTCTGACCCGGGCAGCTACAAGTTTCACTCTTCAATGTACAAGTGACTTGCTCTGCTTGTACACTGTTGCTGACTGCTGCCCGGGTCAGAGGCCCCTCCCCTCTCCACTGTACAGAATCAGGAAGAGAACTACAAGCCCCAGGGAGATCCCGTGGTCCACAGGCACCATATAGCTGTCGATCGCCACCTCCCCCTGTGCTGGGGATTGGAGGTGCACAGACAGCCAGGTACAGGGTAACCTCTGGGGTGGGTTAAGTCTGGGGACCCTGATGTATGGGGGGGGCTCTCTGGGGACCCTGATGTATGGGGGGCTCTCTGGGGACCCTGATGTATGGGGGGGGCTCTCTGGGGACCCTGATGTATGGGGGGGGCTCTCTGGGGACCCTGATGTATGGGGGGGCTCTCTGGGGACCCTGATGTAAGAGGAGGCTCTCTGGGGACCCTGATGTAAGAGGAGGCTCTCTGGGGACTTGTTTACAGCGGCAGACGGGGCCCGGCAGACATCACATCGTTTCCAACAGTCCCGATTTTCCTGGGACAATCCCGATTTTGGGACCCTCGTCCCGATCAGAGGCTGTCCCGAATAAGGCTTTTGCCCAGGGAAAATCGGGAATGTTTGCATTTTCATTTTTTGGGCAGCTGGCTTCAGCAAAATGGCCGGCGGCGCTGCCGCTAGATCGTTCCCCCTTGTGTTCAGTGGAGAGGAAGGGGGCTCAATCCATGCAGCCAATGAATCGGCTTCTCCTCTCACAATACTGAAGCCGGGGTTAGCTGCACGGATCGGCCCCTCCCCTCTCCACTGAACACACGGCTCCGGCGGCCGGTCATGCCATGTTTCTTCTGCTGTAATGGACATGTGCTGGGGGGAGTTATGGGAGGGGAGGGTCTGCACTGGCACTGATAAGGGGGGTCTGCACTGAGGGGGTCTATACTGATAGATGGGGGGACCGCACTGAGGGGGGTCTATACTGATTAGGGGGGGTCTACACTGAGGAGGTCTATACTGCTGGAGGGGCAGTCTGTACTTAGTGGGGGGTCTTTACTGAGGGAGGGGGGACTGTACTGAAGGGGGACCATAGTTGGTGGAGGGGGTGGCACCAATTTTTTTCCGCACCGGGTGACACCAGCTGTAGTGACGCCACTGGCTCTCGTCTCTGCAGCAATTTAACTTTAAATGTACAGGAGGGGGCAACTATGGCTCTGCTGGGGGCACCCGATGCAAGGAGGGACTCTGCTGGGGGCAGGCAACGTGGCTAGTGACACGCTCAGGGATCCCACTGATTCGGCATTATGGTGAGTTGAATGATTTCATTTTATAGTACAATGTAATAATAGAAATAATGCACGTCAATCATCCTGACACCATAACAATCATGTTGCCGGGATGATTGAAGCGCTAACACCAGGTGTTTGGAGTATCTTTATCTGCTGATTGTTAAACTTTCTAGAATACACATATTTCTATTGTTGTGTAGGATCTGGGGCTGCTGTCCCTTCATTCCTCTCTCCCCCTTTCCATCTCCATCCCTCGTTCATCTCAGACTGTAACCACACCCCCTTTGAGCCACGCCCACTATCTCATGTAAACCGCGCCCATTTTTCGCCACGATGCGCTTTGTGCGACGCAGTTCTTTTTTATTGCTATGCCACGCCTACAAACGCATGCCCCGCCCTCTATTATACGGCTCCGCCTACAGCCAAAAAGTGTCACACATTTTTTTTGCAATGTTGGCAACTATGACATCGGGTCCGCCGGCAGCGGGTCAAACAGCATGCAGACCCGCAAGTGCAGAATCAAGTACCTGTACGTGATTCTGCTCACAGGAGACGCAGCCCCGCAGTAAATGTACGCGGTTAATGCGAGTTTATTTTTCTTTATTTTCATAACTCTTTAAACATTTATTTTGAACATACAGTAGAGAAGTTATGTGCATGTAATGTAGCAGTGCAATATATACGTATGGCTTTGTGAGGGTGTTGCTTGTGGGTGGGTGGGGACAAAGGGGGCCCCCATGATCCCCTATTGCCCGAGGGCCCCATGAGTTGTCAGTCCACCCCTGCCCCCCTCCAGGTCCATTAGAGTACTCTGCTTCCTGTATTTTGTTTGTTAAGAGATCATGGGAGGATCCCAGGGTAACGAAGACTCCTTAGGGGAGCATCTCTGTGTTTGAGTCGTTGCCATAGAAACATTTGTAAAGGGGAGGAGTTAGTAAGATGACCACGCCCATGTGGGGGCGCCAGAAATATTTCTGCACCCAGGCGTCTGTGACCCTAGGTTTGGCCCTGATAGGAGGAGAAGGGAGGAGGGAGGATTTAGTAAGCCAGTCCACCACCTCCTCTTCATGCTGTGGCTGAATAGAACAGGCAACATCACTAAATAGAGACAAACATGCCCTGCCCGAGGACAGACCACATGCGCCTTTGCCCGTGGACACAGACACTGCTGGCGTCATAGTGGCATGGACGTCTGCCTCTCCTTGTTGGCCTCCCAGACATGATGGAGGAGGCTTATTACCAAAATATAATAGAAACTGAAATGTGTGATTGGATGCACTTTATTGAATGAAAAGTGGTGTTTGGTGCACTTTAAAATTGAGGACTGCTGTTAAATGAAATGTGAAAAATATAAAAAGAAAAAAAAAAAGAAGGAGAGGGGGGGGGGGGGCTATTGGTGGGAGAGAAACACCAGCATTGCAGTCAGAAAAACTGCATCCGACAATTTAAAGAAAAATGTGGCAGGCAGGGAAAGGAACAAAATAAAAAGCAAAAGCAAACCAAAAAAAGTCACTCGCTAGTAGGGATGAGCCGAACACCCCCCTGTTCGGTTCGCACCAGAACATGCGAACAGGAAAAAAGTTCGTTCGAACATGCGAACACCGTTAAAGTCTATGGGACACGAACATGAATAATCAAAAGTGCTAATTTTAAAGGCTTATATGCAAGTTATTGTCATAAAAAGTGTTTGGGGACCTGGGTCCTGCCCCAGGGGACATGGATCAATGCAAAAAAAAGTTTTAAAAACGGCCGTTTTTTCAGGAGCAGTGATTTTAATAATGCTTAAAGTCAAACAATAAAAGTGTAATATCCCTTTAAATTTCGTACCTGGGGGGTGTCTATAGTATGCCTGTAAAGGGGCGCATGTTTCCTGTGTTTAGAACAGTCTGACAGCAAAATGACATTTTGAAGGAAAAAACTCATTTAAAACTACCCGCGGCTATTGCATTGCCGACAATACACATAGAAGTTCATTGATAAAAACGGCATGGGAATTCCCCAAAGGGGAACCCCGAACCAAAATTTAAAAAAAAATATGACGTGGGAGTCCTCCTAAATTCCATACCAGGCCCTTCAGGTCTGGTATGGATTTTAAGGGGAACCCCGCGCCAAAAAAAAAAAAAAAAAACAGCGTGGGGTCCCCCCAAAAATCCATACCAGACCCTTATCCGAGCACGCAACCTGGCAGGCCGCAGGAAAAGAGGGGGGGACGAGAGTGCGGCCCCCCCTCCCTCCTGAACCGTACCAGGCCACATGCCCTCAACATTGGGAGGGTGCTTTGGGGTAGCCCCCCAAAACACCTTGTCCCCATGTTGATGAGGACAAGGGCCTCATCCCCACAACCCTGGCCGGTGGTTGTGGGGGTCTGCGGGCGGGGGGCTTATCGGAATCTGGAAGCCCCCTTTAACAAGGTGACCCCCAGATCCCGGCCCCCCCCTGTGTGAAATGGTAAGGGAGTACATAAGTACCCCTACCATTTCACGAAAAAAGTGTCAAAAATGTTAAAAATGACAAGAGACAGTTTTTGACAATTCCTTTATTTAAATGCTTCTTCTTTCTTCTATCTTCCTTCATCTTCTGGTTCTTCTGGTTCTTCTGGCTCTTCTGGTTCTTCCTCCGGCGTTCTCGTCCAGCATCTCCTCCGCGGCGTCTTCTATCTTCTTCTCCTCGGGCCGCTCCGCACCCATGGCATAGGGGGGAGGCTCCCGCTCTTCTCTTCTTCTTTTCTTCTCTTCTGTTCTTCTTCATTTTCTTCTCCGGGCCGCTCCGCAATCCATGCTGGCATGGAGGGAGGCTACCGCTGTGTGACGGCGCTCCTCGTCTGACAGTTCTTAAATAACCGGGTGGGCGGGGCCACCCGGTGAACCCCGCCCCCCTCTGACGCACGGTGACTTGACGGGACTTCCCTGTGGCATTCCCCGTGACGTCACAGGGAAGTCCCGTCAAGTCACCGTGCGTCAGAGGGGGGCGGGGTTCACCGGGTGGCCCCGCCCACCCGGTTATTTAAGAACTGTCAGACGAGGAGCGCCGTCACACAGCGGTAGCCTCCCTCCATGCCAGCATGGATTGCGGAGCGGCCCGGAGAAGAAAATGAAGAAGAACAGAAGAGAAGAAAAGAAGAAGAGAAGAGCGGGAGCCTCCCCCCTATGCCATGGGTGCGGAGCGGCCCGAGGAGAAGAAGATAGAAGACGCCGCGGAGGAGATGCTGGACGAGAACGCCGGAGGAAGAACCAGAAGAGCCAGAAGAACCAGAAGAACCAGAAGATGAAGGAAGATAGAAGAAAGAAGAAGCATTTAAATAAAGGAATTGTCAAAAACTGTCTCTTGTCATTTTTAACATTTTTGACACTTTCTTCGTGAAATGGTAGGGGTACTTATGTACCCCCTTACCATTTCACACAGGGGGGGGGCCGGGATCTGGGGGTCACCTTGTTAAAGGAGGCTTCCAGATTCCGATAAGCCCCCCGCCCGCAGACCCCCACAACCACCGGCCAGGGTTGTGGGGATGAGGCCCTTGTCCTCATCAACATGGGGACAAGGTGTTTTGGGGGGCTACCCCAAAGCACCCTCCCAATGTTGAGGGCATGTGGCCTGGTACAGTTCAGGAGGGAGGGGGGGCCGCACTCTCGTCCCCCCCTCTTTTCCTGCGGCCTGCCAGGTTGCGTGCTCGGATAAGGGTCTGGTATGGATTTTTGGGGGGACCCCACGCCGTTTTTTTTTTTTTTTTTGGCGCGGGGTTCCCCTTAAAATCCATACCAGACCTGAAGGGTCTGGTATGGAATTTAGGGGGAACCCCACGTCATTTTTTTTTTTTAATTTTGGCCGGGGTTCCCCTTAATATCCATACCAGACCTGAAGGGCCTGGTATGGAATTTAGGGGGACTCCCACGTCATTTTTTTTTTAAAATTTTGGTTCGGGGTTCCCCTTTGGGGAATTCCCATGCCGTTTTTATCAATGAACTTCTATGTGTATTGTCGGCAATGCAATAGCCGCGGGTAGTTTTAAATGAGTTTTTTCCTTCAAAATGTCATTTTGCTGTCAGACTGTTCTAAACACAGGAAACATGCGCCCCTTTACAGACACACTATAGACACCCCCCAGGTACGAAATTTAAAGGGATATTACACTTTTATTGATTGACTTTAAGCATTATTAAAATCACTGCTCCTGAAAAAACGGCCGTTTTTAAAACTTTTTTTTGCATTGATCCATGTCCCCTGGGGCAGGACCCAGGTCCCCAAACACTTTTTATGACAATAACTTGCATATTAGCCTTTAAAATTAGCACTTTTGATTTCTCCCATAGACTTTTAAAGGGTGTTCCGCGGCATTCGAATTTGCCGCGAACACCCCAAATTGTTCGCTGTTCGGTGAACTTGCGAACAGCCAATGTTCGAGTCGAACATGAGTTCGACTCGAACTCGAAGCTCATCCCTACTCGCTAGTGACAAACTGAGCCCTGCTTCAATCCAACAACACACTGTAAAAGGTTCCCGTGGGAAGGAACCTTTTATAGTGTTGGGTGGGACCATGAGCACTAAGCCATGATTGGGAAAAGTCATTATTTATTTTAATTTTTTGCCATTTGTTTTGTTTACATTCTTCTGTCCCTAAGGACACGGTTGTTAAGGGCGCCAGCGGCTGCCCACTCCTTAACTAGCTATTCTGATTTCTGAATATACAAAAAGCATTGCTGAAGATATGAAATTAATTCCAAAAACAATCTGGTCCAATATTGCATCAATGTACCGATTCGTTTTTGAAATTTGTTAACATTATTTATTCAGAATAGCATTAAGGAGGAGAAAGAGAAAAAAACAAAACAAAACAAAAAAAAAAACACCACAACACACAGCGTGCCCCCCCCCCAATCCATGGCTCTTTGGATCTGGTATGGATTTTAAAAAGGGGGAACCCCAGACCAAAATTTAGGTTTAAAAATGGCATGGGATCCCCCCCCCCCCCAAAATCCAGATCAGACCCTTATCTGAGCACACACACAGCTCGGCAGGCCAGGAGGGGGGGGTACAAGCTAACACTCCCCCTTCCTTAACTATACCAAGCCACATGCCCTCAACATGGGGGGTGCCCCCAGACCTCCCCCCCATGTGAGCGAGTATGGGGGTGAATATGGGGTACATAGTACTACTACTGATTTACCAAAAAGTGCTCAAAGGGTTAGTAAAAACACCACCCATTTTTGACAAGTCCTTTATGAAAAACAAAACCTAAAAACGCAGACCCAAATGGAAAAACACACACACACACACACACACACACACACACACGACTGTTCCCATCCAGGGATACAGTTGAATGACAGGTATACATAGGGGCGGGGTTGCCCAATGTCGTCACCAGTTGATCCCGCCCAATGAGGGGTATACATGGGGATGGTTGCGTCACAGGGTAACCCCACCCCTATGTTTACCTGGACGAGAACAAGCGTGTTTGGCAGGCAATTTTTTTTTTTTTTTATAAAAGGACCTGTCAAAAACTGGTGTGTTTTTATTAAATGAGTACCCCCTACTCATTCACAAAGGGGGGTGGGAACTGCCCCCCCCCTTGTTAAAGGAGACTTACAGGTTATGATAAGTCACCCCCTGCACTCCCACAACCACCGGGCCAAGGTTGTGAGGAAGAGGCCCTTGTCCCCATCAACAAGGGGACAAGGTGCTTTGAGGGGGGGCAAAGCCCCATGTTGTGGCCCAGTATGGTTCGGGGGAGGGGGGTGCTTGCTCGTCCCCCTTTTCTTGGCCTGCATGCTCGGATAAGGGTCTGGTATGGATTTTTGGATTGGCCCCTACGCAAATTTTTTTAAAAATGTTGGCGTGGGGTTCCCCTTAAAATCCATACCAGACCCAAAAGGGACTCCACTTTTTTTTCAGATTTTTTATTTGCCAGCAGTTCTGTTTACATTCAGCTGTCAGTGGGGTAGCCCGCTGGCAGCTGAGGAGTCATCAGTTAAGGATGCGCCACCCAGCTTCCCAGCCCACTCCTTAACAACCAATTTTTCACACAGAATCGTTCAATAATTTTTTGACCGATCCAAATTTGGATTGTTACGAAATTTTGGAATTTGTTAACAAACTATTAAACTAAAACTAAATGTAATGAAACAAAACTAAACTAATCAACAAAACGAAATTAGTAACCTAATGAATCAATCCGAAACAAATGTTTCCATGCTGCACAGGTCTAGTGATAAAAGTGAGGTTTCCTTTGTCTGCTAGCTGTGTTCTTATTCAACTGGGCAAAGCAAAGGGTGGGGAACTGCCCTCTCACCAATCTCTGACAATGTAAGATGAACCGAGTGGGTCTTTCTACCTTTGTTGGAGAAATTATGGTTGCGCAGTAGGCTGTGCACAGGCTGCTGTGGCAGATGAGGATGATTTAGAGAACTGGGAGAAACTCTGGACAGTCAAAAGCAGCGGTGAACACTCAGCTGTGGCTGCTGAGTCTGTACGGCTGGGTGCAGAAAAACAGCATCCAAAAACCAACCTCTGATGTCCTGGACCAAGAAAGGGAGCCTGCCAGATACAGTCAAATTTATAGGCTTCCCCATAATCCCTTGTTAATTCAGCTTTCGGGAATGTGTAGTTTCAAAGGGGCTCTAGAATACAGTGAGAGTTGGCTGCAGAACTACGGATCCCAAGATACTTTGCTTTTTTACAGGAAGAACCCTCTACAGTCAGGAAATGGCGCAATCGTCTGGCTCCCAAGCATTAGGAAAGAAGTATATAGTCTGTGGTTCTTTTTTGGCAACCTCCCCTCAAATTTTGTAGTAGTCGCACCTGGCTACATAAACTAAACTGTTCACACAAATGAACCCACAAAGTCTAAACAAAATAAACCAAATAATGTGTGCGTTTTGCATTGGCAAATACCTGTTGCTCTCTGCCTATGCTATTGTTATCAGTTAGCATTGTTCCCAGCGTTTTCCATGGATTACAGACCTCCTCCCCTCTGCTTTGGAGAGGAGGTAAAAAATGAGAGGTTTTGTAGTTCTAAAAACATGGTTTCTCCAAAGATACAGTTTTGCGGGCATATGCGTGCGGCGGAGCATGAAGGCTGTGGAAGAGCTCAGCTCCACCGCAATTTGGCTGTAAACCGCTGATTCCACTGCAGCCTGGGGACCTATCGGCTTCTAATCTGCCGGCCCTGCCTCTTCGCAAAGGCTCACTTTCTGTGGATGGTGAAGGCAATGCTCAAAAGGAGCAGTGACATAGCTGTCTGGGGTTGACAAACAGGCGTCTGGCCTAAGCAACATGGCTGCCGCAGCCCTGCTCACTGCATTTTCTCCCGGGGTAATCCAGGAGTTTCCCCAGCAATCAGAAGCTCAGGAGGATATGGGCGAGTCGTGCCCTACTCCCAACATGCCAACCCTTTGTGAAGGAGAATCCCCAGGGCAGAGAGTCCCTATTCTCCAGGCTGCTTTTGATTTGCCTCGTTGGATTTTTATCTTTATTTTTTTGGTACCTACAATTACGCCATGTTTTTTCAGCAGCCAGTTGGACCTTCCTGATTTGGCAGAATATAAATGGGAGAACTGTTTGTCCTCCTATGTTAGTATCATGGTTTCTGCCAGGGATCACTTCCTTCAAACGCAAGTTTTGACACAGAGCATCTTTTACTCTGCAAAGATTGATGGCGATCTACCCCTCTACTCCCGTCTTGTCTCAGGTGTGGTTTGCCTGAGGCCTCCTATGCATATGATTTGGTCATGTCCATCTCTTCATTTGTTTTGGATGGTGGTGCTAGCTGACATTAATCAGGTCACTAATCTCACTCTCGAGTTAGACCCCAAACAACTGTTGTTGAATATTTTTGATGAACAGGTTATGAGCCGGTATTCTAAGTTGTTTGTTATGCTACTTTCTATGCACGTAGGGAGATATTTCTGCGTTGGAGAGCTACTGCTCCACCAAACAAACAGTTATGGTAGGCGTTCTGTCCTCAACTCAGTTTTGCTATTGTATAAGATTACCTATATCAATAGAAATTGCCCAGGAAAGTTTGACAAAATTTGGTCCGATTGGATAGATTCATGGGGCTCTGTGAGGGATGCTGCCTCTCCTCCTAGATTGGATGATGAGCCCTGATTTGGTTCTTTGTGTTTCTCCCCCCCACCCCTATTTTGTTATTTTTGTTTTTTGTGCTGTATTCACAGTTTGTCCATCCGATCTACCTGTGCTTTGTATTGGTTGGATAATTTTCGGTTTCCTGGTAGACCCTGTTTTATGTCAATATACATCTCTTGTTGCTTACTTTATCCATTATTAATGCCAAAATGCTCTTTGTACACTGCTTGTATTTCTTTATTTGCAGAATAAAAGACTACTTGTGAAAAAATAAAGAAATTAAAAAAAAAAATTGCTAAAAACTATTGTAGCACCAAATGTTCACAAGCACTCAGAGAACAGTCCGTGACTTTGTTTTTGCTATTTATTGGAGGGTTAATAACTTGGATAGGAATGGGTGGTTATGGGATGCTCACTTGACTTCAGCAAAACTTCAGGGACATTTTCCTATATACAGTCTCCTTCACATGCTTGCTTCAGCTGAATGACTGTATAATAAACCGACAGGCTCCCAGGCAGATTCTAGCAATAGCCCTATACAGGCAGGAAATCGTAGCTCCTTGTTGTGTAGCAAAGATGTAGTGAAACAGCTTGCAACTTCTCCTCTGTGGCCATTAATCCCAGCAACACCTCTTCAGGCACAGCCAACCCACCTGGCTTCAGGTGCCCCTTTCACTAGCCCTCCAGACTAACTCACACCAGTCCTCCCAACTGACTTCACCAGCCCACCCGGCTGACTCTCAGGAGAAATCTCAGGGAAGGAATGAAGACTTAAAGCACACCGCTGCCTTCAGGGAGACTGGCTACATATGGCA
The DNA here is from genome assembly GCF_042186555.1 of Aquarana catesbeiana. Taxonomy (NCBI): domain Eukaryota; kingdom Metazoa; phylum Chordata; class Amphibia; order Anura; family Ranidae; genus Aquarana; species Aquarana catesbeiana. Next base: position 571,759,994 of record NC_133327.1, read on the forward strand.
GTCTCCCCCCTTGTTAGTTCCCAACAATGTTGCTACTCACTCTGTCCTCTTGCTCCCATGCCTCCAGGAAAGCCTCCTCCTGTGTGTTTTAGAAGGATCCTTCCAGCACCCGAGCCCCAGCCCAAGGAAGAACACCCCCAGACTAGAGGGTACCCCTGAGGGCCACCGACAGCCTTCTCAACACTGTATCTCCATCTTTCACCTGACTGCCCTGCTGGCATGGCCCATGTCTACTTATGGAGTGGTCTCATCCCTCTGCCAGCCTACCTCTGAGGTTTGGTTGAGGCTCCATAAAAATTCAAGGCAGCTCCTCCTAACCTCCACCCCTAATTCTAGAAGATTCTCCAACCTTCTAGACTGGGGGAAGGCACCAGAGAGCTGTCAGGATGAGTCACCTAGCTCTGAACCTTACTGAACGCTGACCCAGATGCCATGGCTCAGACTCAGCTCTGAGCCAAACTATTTTACCTACTCTAAATTCTAACACACCCTGTACTAACTTCTAGCACACACTAGAGGTTGCTACACTACTATATGACTATGACTTGGTTGATGTCTGGAGGGAATTCAATGCGACTAAATGTGATTTCACTTTTTATTCTAATGTACATTCCACATATTTCCATATGGACCATGTCTTTACATCCTCGGCAACGATCCCATTATGTATGAGCTCCAAGATCGTGGAAATGGCATGGTCTGATCATTCGCCAATCTTGGTAAACATCTCCTCCCTCCGCAGCTCTGCTGCTTCTTGTACTTGGTGTCTTAATGAATCTCACCTTCGTAACTCAGCAACTCATCTTGATATAGAGCTCCTCCAGAAGGAATACTTTGCGATGAATGATCTGACCCAGACGTCCCCAATGTGTAACTGGGTGGCTCATAAAGCTACGGTACGTGAGAAGTATCAGATGGCGGTAGAATGGTCCTTTTTACTGATGCAATTCTCTTTCCAATTCTGTCCAATGGATCAGGTAGGATTTTCCAATAGATCAGGCAGGGAGTTGTCCAGCATCCCACCAGATAGCTCAACGGGAAGAGTCAACGCCGGACACAGAAGAGAGTCCAGGTCCTTACTTGATACATTTTCCTATGTACATTTTTTTTTGCTCATTTATATAGGTTTATGACATTTATCACTGTTTATATTTTTAGACAGTTGTTCAATCTGTTGCTCTTGAGAACCCCCAGACGAAGACCCTTGAGTCGAAACACGTAGGGGTACCCACGATTTTTTGGGGATCTAGAGTATTTCCTTGTTTAACCGCTTCAACCCCGGAAGATTTTACCCCCTTCCTGACCAGAGCGTTTTTTGCGATTCGGCACTGCGTCGCTTTGACAATTGCGCGGTCGTGCGATGTGGCTCCCAAACAAAATTGACGTCCTTTTTTCCCCACAAATAGAGCTTTCTTTTGGTGGTATTTGATCGCCTCTGCGATTTTTATTTTTTGCGCTATAAACAAAATAACAGCGAAAAAAAAAAACGCATTTTTTACATTTTGCTATAATAAATATCCCCCAAAAATATATAAAAAAAACTTTTTTCCTCAGTTTAGGCCGATCGTATTCTTCTACATATTTTTGGTAAAAAAAAAAAAAAAAAAAAAAAATCGCAATAAGCATTTGATTGGTTTGCGTAAAAGTTATAGCGTTTACTAAATAGGGGATAGTTTTATGGCATTTTTATTCATTTTTTTTTTTACTAGTAATGGCGGCAATCAGTGATTTTTATTGTGACTGCGACGTTATGGCGGACATTTTTGACACATTTTTGGGACCATTGTCATTTATACAGCGATCAGTGTGATTAAAATGCACTGATTACTGTGTAAATGACACTGGCAGTGAAGGGGTTAACCACTAGGGGGCGGTGAGGGGTTAAGTGTGTCCTAGGGGAGTGATTACTAACTGTAGGGGGATGGGCTAGCAGTGTCATTACTCTGATCACAGCTCCCGATGACAGGGAGCTGTGATCAGTGACACTTGTCACTAGACAGAACGGGGAGATGCTGTTTACATCAGCATCTCACCGTTCGTCCTCTCCGTGAGGCGATCGCGGGTATCCCTGCGGCGATAGAGTCCGCGGAACCCGCGACCCAACTCATGGAGCTCCCGGCCGGCGCGCACGCAATCGCACGGCGAGGAATTCAAATGGACGTACCTGTAAGTCCATTTGCTCAGCTGTGCCATTCTGCCGACGTACATCGGCGTGCGCCGGTCGGGAACCGGATAAAGAAAGTCATCCTGTGCAAAATTTTGCATTTACTGTTGCATGTATTTTATTTAATAAATGCCTTTCCAAAAGTCCCTTCCATAAAATGAGAGAGTAAAGAATCTTTCAACTTTTTGTTAGATAAGGGGGTATCATTGAGTAAACACGCTGCCGGGTTCCTGTTAAGGGAAACTGTCAAGTAGGATTACAGCTCCGCCCTATGCTTTGTTTGTGGTCTATCTAGTGAAGTTGTTGCCTCACATTGCAGCTTGTGGAGTGAGACTCCAATGAACTTGTTGCCTTCATTGCAGCTTGTGGAGTGAGACTCTAGTGAAGTTGTTGCTCCCCATGCTGCAATGTAAGGCAAGACTCCACACACCTCTTGCAGTTTTTCAGTAAGGCCATTGTCTCATATTCTCAGTATGTGGAGTTAGATTATGTCTTTATCTTGTCATTTTGATGTTGTGTCGGTGTCACAAAAGTAAGTACACCTCTCACATTTTTGTAAATATTTTATTATATCTGTAGCACTAACTCTCGGTGGAGCTGCTGGTTTAAGCGGGCTTGTTACCTTCACTCTCCTTTCCTCTGTTTTACCGGCACCGGGTCTAGGGTTCCGTTGAGTTTACTTCTGGACGATACACGCACCGACACTTGAATACGTTTTCAATGCTTTATCAAACAATTCACTAAGGAAGTAGCAGGAAAGAGGCAGAAGGGAAACTGCAGAAGAAACTCAAATATCTTCTTGTAAGGTTCTTGACAAATGTCCTGGTAAGATTTAGATATTACAATAGAATGCGCTACCCTCATGGGACACTCTCTGCACGCCTGGATAGGCCTCTCTCACTTGCCTAGCAGCCAGTACGTAGCACGAACAAAAGTCTCTGCCACAGGATGTATCGGTTTTCTGTAATGAACGTCAGTCACAGTGCTTAAACCTTTAGGCCAAACCGGCAACACCATGCTGTATAGTTACTTTTTAGGATACGTCCTCCAACCGAGTCACCAGGCCCCTCTCCAGGCCAGCACGCTGCGTGATTCTTCCATGAAAGGTCCTCCCCTGGGATCTCCTCGGTTTCCCAGCTTCTTCCCTTCTGGATAGACAGCTCAGGACCATTCCTCGGCTGAGGTGGTAGGCCCCAGACAATCTTCTGGGCCCACCCCTGCGCCGCAGCGGCATGGGCCTCCGGAGCGGAGGACCACGAGATTGCTCTCTAACGCATACCTGTCGGCCAGGAGGGCCAGCAGGTGGCTGTAAAACGAACTCCTCAATATGGCGTCTGTCCCAAAAATACCCTCGCCCAGAATGCAACTCGGAGGATCACCTCCACCGAGTTGTCTCCGGGACAGAAGAGCATCCATACGCTTCGACACGTTGCCCTTCCAACACTGACCAGTGATAACAGCGACACCCTCTGGTCAGTCTGGAAGCACACACACAATGTCAGCCAAGCTGGAACAGAGTCAAACTTAACCTATTTAACGAACAACACTGAAGAAATGACACTTTGCTACAATGTAAAGCAGTGAGTGTACAACTTGTATAACAGTGTAAATTTGCTGTCCCCTCAAAATAACACACACAGCCATTAATGTCTAAACCACTAGCAACAAAAGTGAGTACACCCCTAAGTGAAAATGTCCAAATTGGGCCCAAAGTGTCAATATTTTGCGCGGCCACCTTTATTTTCCAGCACTGCCTTAACCCTCTTGGGCATGGAGTTCACCAGAGCTTCACAAATTGCCACTGGAGTCCTCTTCCACCCCTCCATGATGACATCACTGAGCTGGTGGATGTTAGGGACCTTGCGCTCCTCCACCTTCCGTTTGAGGAAGCCCCACAGATGCTCAATAGAGTTTAGGTCTGGAGACATGCTTGGTCAGTCCATCACCTTTACCCTCAGCTTCTTTAGCAAGGCAGTGGTCGTCTTGAAGGTGTGTGGGGGGTCTTTATCATGTTGGAATACTGCCCTGTGGCCCAGTCTCCGCAGGGAGGGGGATCATGCTCTGCTTCACTAGGTCACAGTACATGTTGGCATTCATGGTTTCCTTAATGAACTGTAGCTACCCAGTGCCGGCAGCACTCATGCAGCCCCAGACCACGACACATCCACCACCATGCTTGACTGTAGGCAAGACACACTTGTCATTGTACTCCTCACCTGGTTGCTGCCACACACACTTGACACCATCTGAACCAAATACGTTTATTTTGGTCTCATCAGGCTAAGGACATGGTTCCAGTAATCCATGTCCTTAGTCTGCTTGTCTTCAGCAAACTGTTTGCGGGCTTTCCTGTGCATCATCTTTAGAAGAGGCTTCCTTCTGGGACAACAACCATGCAGACCAATTTGATGCAGTGTGCGGTGTATGGTCTGAGTACTGACAGGCTGACCCCCCACCCCTTCAACCTCTGCAGCAATGCTGGCAGCACTCATACATCTATTTCCCAAAGACAACCTCTGGATGTGACGCTGAACACGTGCACTCAACTTCTTTGGTCGATCATGGCGAGGTCTGTTCTGAGTGGAACCTGTCCTGTTAAACCGCTGTATGGTCTTGGCCACCATGCTGCAGCTCAGTTTTAGGGTATTGGAAATCTTCTTATAGCCTAGGCCATCTTTATGTAGAGCAACATTTCTTATTTTTTGATCCTCAGAGAGTTATTTGCCATGGAGGTGCCATGTTGAACTTCCAGTGACCAGTATGAGAGAGTGAGAGCGATAAAACCAAATTTACCACACCTGCCCTCCATTTACACCTGAGACCTTGTAACACTAATGAGTCGCATGACACCGGGAAGGGAAAATGGCTAATTGGGCCCAATTTGGACATTTTCACATAGAGGTGTACTCACTTTTGTTGCCAGCGGGTTGGACATTAATGGCTGTGTGTTGAGTTATTTTGAGGGGACAGCAAATATACACTGTTATACAAGCTGTACACTCACTACTTTACATTGTAGCAAAATGACATTTCTTCAGTGTTGTCACATGAAAAGATATAATAAAATATTTACAAAAATATGAGAGGGTGTACCCACTTTTGTGAGATACTGTACGTAGCTATGTTTCTTCCTCTTTAATGTAGCTTGGGTACTTATTTTTGTCCTCACAACATTGCATGTTTTTTTACATGCATGTTCGTGCGAATAATATTGGAATAACTATACTCCAATAGTTTTAATTTTTCATATGGAAAGGTTTTATATTTTATATGTGACGACATGTAGTTCACATGCCGTCTCAATTTTTTGTATAATAATGGATATCAAAAATTTCTTGCAGATTTTTTTTGATGATTAAATGGACTTTGCCTATAATAGTTTGTGATTATATATTTATATATTATTATGCATTTTTTTCCTTATTATTTCTGATATTTTTGCCTTTTACTCGCACCATGGAGGGAATTTGCATCACGTTTACAACTGTACATACTTTTTTCATCCACTCATTAGTTTAAATTAAAATTGATTGCTTTCAGTATTTCAGTATATGTTAGTTTGTGTTTTTTTGCTTTTTGCCTCCCCCCTCCAGATTTTTTCCTTTATTCCATAAGGGAAACTCCCGTCAGGGTCTCAATTGTAGTTTCTACATTATTCCAGAAACTGGTTAATTTTGAGCATTCCCAAAAAAACACGTGGAAGAGGCTATAATAAAAATATACCGTGTCAAGTGCCACAAATGTTAACCACTTGCCACCCGCCATAACAAAATGGCAAAGTGGTTGCGATACCCTGACTGGACGTCATGTGACGTCTTTCAGGATATCAAGCTGCTGCATGCCCCCGGGGGCGAGCATTGCGGTGCTTGTTGTTGCGGTGTGTGTAAGCCTGACACACCGCAACTACGATCTCGGTAAAGAGTCTCTGACAGAGACTCTTTCCACGTGATCAGCCGTGTCCAATCACAGCTGATCACAATGTAAACAAGAAGAGCCATTGATCGGCTTTTCCTCACTCGCATCTGTCAGACGCGAGTAGAGGAGAGCCGATCGGCTGCTCCTCTGACGGGGGGTGGGGGGGTGGGGGGTTGGGGTCTGTGCTGCCCAAATGCAGTGTTATGCCGCCGCGGTATACTGGTTGATTTCCGGGACCAGAAGTGTAACATGAAGACGCGATGCTGCGGACCAACCTCTACGCGGAAATCTACACGGTCCCGGAAATCAACCAGTATACCGTGGCAGCATACCACTGCATTTGGGCAGATTTCCTGGGAACTTATCTGCTGTTCACACCGGGTGCCAGGTTTACAGGCACCCTGACATGTGAGTTTAATTACTATGTTTTTTATATGGAATAAATGTTTTAAAAACGTTGCTACGCAACAAGGTTTTTCTCTCATTTGCATGAGGAACATCTACCCCAAACAACGCTAGTAGATAGAGGAATGAGGCCCTCTTTATCATATCCAGTCATATGAGAAAGTATCGATCCTGAACCACATCAGTCCACAGAAAATCCACGGTGACTGCCCCACATGCGTGTTTGACCAAACTAGAAATAGTTGGTCTATTTGGAGGGGTGAGTTCACATCCATGTGGGGGCACTGTCCTGTGAGCACATATCAAGCATTGATTCATATCCACTTTGTAGAGCACGAGCACTTTAATTGGGATTTGGAACTTTTTATTGCTTCAAATTTACGTTTGCAACAAATCTTCTGTATGGGACTTTCTAGCGACTTTAAAAACTCACCAGGTTTTAAATGCGATATCTAGCTAATCTTTGTGGCACTCAGCGTAAATTATCTGCATGGGACTTTAGCAATTTTTCAAAGTTGCATCAGTTTTCAAATGTGATATTTATTTAACATTTGTGGCACTTAGTGCGGTATATTTATTTTTATTATTAGTATCATTTTGCACTTGCAAGGTTTTATTCACTGCAACTGTTAATGTATATGGTATTACTTATTCATTCCAATAGTTTGATTCTTTTGGTGCTTTGGATTTATTTATGCTGGCTATACACTATACGAAAAATCAATTTTCGAAAAACTAACATCGGACCGTGAGAGCAAACGATAGTGCTATCAAGTAATGACTGATTAATCGTTCAGTGGACATAAATTACTGTATATACTCGAGTATAAGTCGAGGTTTTCAGCACATTTTTTTGTGCTGAAAGTGCCCTCCTCGGCTTATACCCGAGTCAAGCACTTTTCTGGTGCAAAGAATGACATTTTCCTAACCGAATTTGGGGCACCGTATCTTGGGGCCACTTAGTGCTAGGAACCCCAAATTTGGTATGCAAACCCAGTGGAACACGACAACATATCCAAAGTTGGAGTTCCTAGCACCAAGTGGCCCTGAGATATGGGGCCCCAAAGTTGGTTCAGAAAATGTCATTCTCTGCTGCAGAAAAGTGCTTGACATTTTCCGAACCGACTTTGGGGCCCCGTATCTCAGGGGCCACTTGGTGCTAGGAACCCCAACTTTGTATATGTTGTAGTGCTAGTTCAACTGGGTTTGCACACCAAATTTCTAACTCCAAGTTCCTAGCACCAAGTGGCCCCAGGATACGGGGCCCTAAATTCGGTCAACTGTGTCCATCTGCAGCAATGTCATTTCGGGACCCTTTGGGTCCAGAGACCCCAAATTTTGGCTGCAGCTAGGGGGCATCTAGGAACCCTTAACTACAGAGTTTGAAGTTCAGGGGACATATGGCTGCAAATGGGCACAGTGAGGCATGAAAATGGGCACAGTGAGGCTGAAAATGGGCATTGTTGACCCTCTTTTCCACTTACAGTAACTGTGCATTTCTCATCCTAGGCTTATACTCGAATCAATATGTTTTCCCAGTTTTTTGTGGTAAAATGAGGTGCCTCGGCTTATATTTGGGTCGACCTATACTCGAGTATATACGGTAATCCATTTTTAGTTTGTTTTTTTACATATACCTAGTGCAAACAGTTCAGACGGGAAACACATTAACCTTTCAATTTATCGTTCGTCGGCAGAAAATTTCCAAACTTGTTCCTCATTTTTTTTGGCTCAGAAACGTCCCAACAATTACCCATTATGTGCCCATTAACTGGCCGAAAAACGAACAAACTGGCCAAATGACCGAATTTTGGCCGATTTTTAGTATAGCGTATGACCAGCATAACTTTCACAGAGACTAAATAATATACACCAAGTTGGGCTATTTTTACCAAAGATATGTAGCAGTATAAATTTTGGCCCAAATTTATGAACAAAAATCACTTATTTGCAAAAGGTTATAATAGAAAACTAAAAAAAAAAAAAAAAAAAAAAAAGTGGGTTTTCTCTATTTTTGCACTTTCACTTATATATTGCAAAAAATAAAAAAACCCAGTTGTGATTAAATACCACCAAAAGAAAGTTCTATTTGCGTGAAAAAAAAGATAAAAATTTTGTTTGGGTACAGTGTAGCATGACTGAGTAATTGTTATTCAAAGTGTGAGAGCACTAAAAGCTGAAAATTGGTCTGGGCAGGAAGGGGTATAAGTACCCTGTTTTGAAGTGGTTAATGAAAAAATTATGATCATCCTACAGGATGAACAAGCATTTTGATAAGATATGGAAGCCCTGGCTTTCTTATTTACAAGGACTGGATGTTTAATGGCAATTGGAAATGTGGTCAGTGGGGACATTCTGGATGGACGGGGTTCTCTTTTTTCCACCCTTCCCTCTTCCCTCCACCAAACAACCCAACCCCAACAATGCTGCATTATATGTAGTCTTATGGTTAAACCTTTTTTTATGAAATAATATCCTCACTTTAAAGCAGAGTTCCGCTTAAAAAAAAAAATTAAAAGTCAACAGCTACAAATACTGCAGCTGCTGACTTTTAATAATCGGACACTTACCTGTCCCAGGGTCCAGCGATGCGGGGGATTGAAGCCCTGCTCGTCTCCCCCTCTACTTGGCGGCTCCAGCATTTTAACTGTGGGCGCCCGCCTGTGGCTTCACAGCCGGGCACCCACTGCGCATGCTCGAGCCGCTCCGCGGCTGGCCTTGCAATCATCTGGGACCTGTCACGTGTCCCAGATGATTGCCTAGAGGGAGGGAGAGGTGATCTTCCTTCCTGCGCCGAGTAAAGGGATGTCAGGAGCCCAGGCGCTGAAGTGGGGGAGATTGAGGGACCACATAGCAACAGGCATAAAAAATAAATAAATAAAATTTCATATGGTTTTTTTTTTTTCCCCCCATGCACATTAATGTATTTTTTTTTTTTGGGGTGGAACTCCACTTTAAGTGCATCTGTTATTGGTAGTTTTTTTTTTTTCTGCGAATGGCTGCCCTAGATGGGGCCTGGTGTCCTGGTTTGCTAATCCCACAAGACTAGACTACTTTATCTTTCTCCAGCATGTTTCAGGTTTCCGTCTGACTTTTCTGTGATCGTTTGTAGGCAAGTCCGTTCGTTAGAAAGTCCGCTGCAAGTGTGCCAAAAGTCCATCGAAAGTTTGTCGGACGGGTTGTCGGACTTTTGTAGCCGAAAAGTCCAACCGTGTGTACGCCCCATTACAATATTTCCAGAGTGTGGTGGATGTAAACAATGATATCACAGTTGGTTTTTGATTTTGTAACTCTTTATATTTCTCTGCTGAAAAAAACCCCCAATAAAAACGATTGAAGCAAAATACAAATGCTGCGCTATATTACTAAAATTAAATGCGTCTTAGTTATATGCATCCCAATACAAATGGTCATAATTTTATTAAAAATAAATGTAAATATATGTATCAACATCATATATTCAAATAAAATTGAAAAAAAAAATGCAGAGGGTGACACCACTATTCCAAAATGACGTAAAAAAAAAAATGGAAAATATCAATAAAAGCAACAGATGCTGATGGAAGTCCACCACCTATATGCAAATGTCTAAGTAAAACACAAATAGTTATGACCCCTTTTGCACTGTGAGCGCCAGCCATTAGCGCTAAAGCAATGCTCGTTTTAGCTGCGCTTTGGCGTTGTTTAAGCAGCGCTTTTGCACCGCTTTTAACCCCCCCAAAAAAAGGGTTAAAAACTCAAGTTTTTTGGCACTTTGAAAGAGCTTTTCAGGTGCTTTGAAAGCGCTGCCCATTCATTCCAATGGGCAAGGTGTTTTGGGAGCGCTAAATACAGCATTCCCAACCCGCCCCAAAGATGCTGCTTGCAGGACTTTTCGGAATGTCCCACAAGCGCACCACCCGAGTGTGAAAAGTCATATTGTAATGAATGAGAGGCGGTTTTTAGGCACTTAGCAGAGGCTATTTCCAGTGCTAAAGCGCCTGAAAACCGCCCCAGTGTGAAAAAGGTCTTAGTGTAGGAGGGTTCCACCACCGTTGCAAATCTTGTTATATGTTTCCACTTGTGAATGACAATAAGCAGCCTTGTGAATTCAGCACCACCACCAACTCTAGAAAAGTTGACCATCACTTGGTGAAAATAAGAGGGAATGTCTGAGAAAAGTAAACTAATGCAGTCACTACATTTAAAGACTGGTAGGCAGCATTATATTTCATTTTTGTTCTGGACTTACTGAAAGCTTATCAGTGCCATCTGTAGGTTTTATTATAAAGAAACATTATTTCCCTTTGTTGCCAACCATCATAGTTCTTCCCTGTATATGTACAAACTTTCACCATTCTGCCACCTGACCAGAGCTGAAAGGCACCTACAATGCTAAGCCTAGACTTCAGCTGCCGTTTGTGCCCCTGTTCTATGACACACCTTACCATTCATTACCATATTATCAACACCAATGAACCCCATCTTGTCACACAACCATCAAAAAATGGGGTCTGGTTTCACTAAAAAGTTTTACAAAGAGTATGTTTACCAGTTCACTGCCATACTTTAAAACCTCAGTCAGTTATGAAACATTTTATTAGTAAATGAAGTAATCACATTAACATAATTCCATAGTGAGGGGAGGGGAGAGATACACACCTCTGAAAGGGGTATTTGCCCCCTTCCTGATTTTTTTTTTTTGCATAATTTTCACACTTCAAAACAAAAATTGTAATATTACACAAAGATAACCCGAGTAAATACAAAATGCAGGCTTGATGATTTAATTTATTAGGGGAAAAAAAAAATCTGTCCAAACCTGCCTGGCCCTATGTGAAAAAAAAAAAAAATAGAAAATTGTATACTAACCTTTCCGTAATTTTCCTTCCTTTGTGCATCTTCATGGCAGCATACAATGGGTTGTGGCCTCGCCCCCACAACCTGATAGGACTGGTTAACTATAAATCAAAAGACAGACCTGGCTCACAGCATTTTCTGTAACGCTCACCATTTGAGTGGGAATCTGTATGGTGCCATGTAGATGCACCAGGAAAGGAAAATTATGGAAAGGGGAATATACAATTTTCTGTTTTCCTGGCACATCATGGCAGCATACAATGGGAACTTATACAGGAGGGTGCAAGAAAAATTTTGTAATGCTCAGTAGCGTAAGTATGCACAACAGGTTTTCCAAATTTTGCATGTCGTGAGCTGAATCAGGTTCACCTTATAAAGCGAAATGAAGGTGTCCTGGGAGAACCATATTGTTGACTTGCAAATATCCTTAGGGAGAAACTCAGCATTGCTCTTTCTACAATCGCTGACACTCAGTGGCGTCACTAGGGTTGGTGTCACCTGGTGCGGTAAAAAATGGTGTCACCCCCCCTCCAGCATTAAGCCAAGTTAGTGTATCAATGTGGCTATCCCCCTTAACCTGCCACAGTGGATGGAACCGGGATGTGAGGGATCAGGGGATAGATAGAGCCGGGATGGGATCGGAGGGGAATGGATGGAGCCGGGATGGGATCGGAGGGGAATGGATGGAGCCGGGATGGGATCGGAGGGGAATGGATGGAGCCGGGATGGGATCGGAGGGGAGTGGATGGAGCCGGGATGGGATCGGAGGGGAGTGGATGGAGCCGGGATGGGATCAGAGGGGGTGGATGGAGCCGGGATGGGATCAGAGGGGGTGGATGGAGCCGGGATGGGATCAGAGGGGGTGGATGGAGCCAGGATGGGATCAGAGGGGGTGGATGGAGCCAGGATGGGATCAGAGGGGGTGGATGGAGCCAGGATGGGATCAGAGGGGGTGGATGGAGCCAGGATGGGATCAGAGGGGGTGGATGGAGCCAGGATGGGATCAGAGGGGGTGGATGGAGCCAGGATGGGATCAGAGGGGGTGGATGGAGCCAGGATGGGATCAGAGGGGGTGGATGGAGCCAGGATGGGATTAGAGGATATGTACTAGGGGGTGCTTTGGGAAGAAAGAGGAATTGTGCTGGGGGGTCAAACTTTAAATCTGCCCCCTTCTACTTCTAGCACGAGTTCTAACCCAAATCAAAGCCCCCTAGCACATATCCTCTAACCCCCACCCCCTCCCTAAAATCACTCCTAGCAGCATAGAGGTTACCTGTCAATGCCCCACCTCCCAATCGCCATGTTCCCCTCCCCTGCAATATTCCTATTACTTACAGTACCTTAGCCCCGGGCAGATGCTGTAGAGCAGTGCCTCTCCTCCTCCCGGTCTGTGTACATGTAAGGAGGAGAAGGAGGCAGCTATAGTCTAGTCTGCAGTGAGTGCAGCCAGCAGGGAGATATGACTGTAGCATGCGGGACAGTGGGATCGATTTGGCATGCTGAAGTCATGTGTTTACTTTCCTGTCTTTTCACTGGATGTTAGAGATCATAGCAGAAGTTCAGTGTTAGAAATACACAGGGGAGTGTAGAGGTGGGCGGGGAGTCTACTAACATCACGACTCCACCCACTGAGCTCCAGACAACAGACCCACCCACAGAATATGCAGTTTTTTGGCTCTCATAACAGACAGAGGGGAGACATTTGACAGGTAAAGATACATGCAGGAGGCATGTATATCCTTATAGATAACCCCTATGGCAGTAGTTTAGAAAGGATGACATTGGGTTTACATCCACTTTAAGCTATGCTGGAACCAAGCACAGATTTTAGCTTTCATAAATGAAAAGGTAACTGCCAAACAGGCCATCTGAGTTAGATCAACATCCAGGGGATGTGGTTCTCCTGCTTCAAAGAAAGATGGTAAATTTACTTCCTGGTTAACCACTTGCCGACCGCCTAACGCAGATATACTGCGGCAGAATGGCACGGGCAGGCAAAATCACGTACCTGGTACGTGATTGCCTACCCGCGGGCGGGGGGTCTGATCGGACCCCCCTGGTGCCCGAGGCGGTCAGCTTTGGTCTGGGAGCGATGAGAGGTGAGGGGGAGACTATCCATTCGTGGCCCCCCCCCTTTGCGATCGCTCCCAGCCAATGAGAATCACTCCTCTGCTGCTGTATGCTAAACAGCAGCAAAGGAAATGATGTCATCTCTACTCGGCTTGGTATTTTCTGTTCCGGCGCCGAGGAGAGAAGACTGCAATGTGAGTGCACAACACCACACACACAGTAGAACATGCCAGGCACACTTTACACCCCCCCCCATCACCCCCTGATCACCCCTCCCCTCCCCCCTGGTCACACTGACACCAAGCAGTTTTTTTTTTTCCTGATTACTGCATGGTGTCAGTTTGTGACAGTTAGTGTGGTAGGGCAGTTAATGTTAGCCCCCTGTAGGTCTAGGGTACCCCCCTAACAAAGTTTTAACCCCTTGATCACCCCCCGTCGCCAGTGTCGCTAAGCGATCATTTTTCTGATCGCTGTATTAGTGTCACCGGTGATGCTAGTTAGGGAGGTAAATATTTAGGTTCGCTGTCAGCGTTTTATAGCGACAGGGACCCCCATATACTATCTAATAAATGTTTTAACCCCTTGATTGCCCCCTAGTTAACCCTTTCACCAGTGATCACCGTATAACTGTTATGGGTGACGCTGGATTGTTCGTTTATTTTTTATAGGGTCAGGGCACCCGCCGTTTATTACCGAATAAAGGTTTAGCCCCTGATCGCCCGGCGGTGATATGCGTCGCCCCAGGCAGCGTCAGATTAGCGCCAGTACCGCTAACACCCACGCACGCAGCATACGCCTCCCTTAGTGGTATAGTATCTGAACGGATCAATATCTGATCCGATCAGATCTATACTAGCGTCCCCAGCAGTGTTAGCGGGATTAGCCCAGATACCTGCTAGCACCTGCGTTTTGCCCCTCCGCCCGGCCCAGCCCACTCAAGTGCAGTATCGATCGATCACTGTCACTTACAAAACACTAAACGCATAACTGCAGCGTTCGCAGAGTCATGCCTGATCCCTGCGATCGCTAACAGTTTTTTTGTTAGCGTTTTGGTGAACCGGCAAGCACCAGCCCCAAGCAGCGTCAGGTTAACGCCAGTACCGCTAACACCCACGCATGCATGCACCGTACACCTCCCTTAGTGGTATAGTGTCTGAAGCAAATGCGGATATAGGCGTGACACCCGCTATTATTGTCCCTCCTGTCCTGATAATCCTGGTCTTTGCATTGGTGAATGTTTTGAACGCTACCATGCACTAGTTGAGTATTAGCATAGGGTACAGCATTGCACAGACTAGGCACACTTTCACAGGGTCTCCCAAGATGCCATCACATTTTGAGAGACCCGAACCTGGAACCAGTTACAATTATAAAAGTTACAGTTACAAAAAAAAAAAAAAAAAAAAAAGTGTAAAACACAAAAAAATATATAGTTGTTGTTTCATTGTTCTCTCTCTCTCCATTCTCGCTCCATTGTTCTGCTCTTTTTTGCTGTATTCTATTCTGCAATGTTTTATTGTGTTTTATCATGTTTGCTTTTCAGGTATGCAATTTTTTATACTTTACCGTTTACTGTGTTTTATTGTTAACCATTTTCTTGTCTTCAGGTACGCAATTCACGACTTTGAGTGGTTATAGCAGAATGATGCCTGCAGGTTTAGGTATCATCTTGGTATCATTCTTTTCAGCCAGCGGTCGGCTTTCATGTAAAGCAATCCTAGCGGCTAATTAGCCTCTAGACTGCTTTTACAAGCAGTGGGAGGGAATGCCCCCCCCCACCATCTTCCGTGTTTTTCTCTGGCTCTCCTGTCTCAACAGGGAACCTGGGAATGCAGCCGGTGATTCAGCCAGCTGACCATAGAGCTGATCAGAGACCAGAGTGGCTCCAAACATCTCTATGGCCTAAGAAACCGGAAGCTACGAGCATTTCATAACTTAGATTTCTCTGGATGTAAACAGCGCCATTGGGAAATTGGGAAAGCATTTTATCACACCGATCTTGGTGTGGTCAGATGCTTTGAGGGCAGAGGAGAGATCTAGGGTCTAATAGACCTGTCACTACCTATTGCTATCATGGGGGATAGTTACATTCCCTGGGATAATAAAAATGATTTAAAAAAAATTAATAAATAAAATGAAAGGAACAGTTTAAAAATAAGATAAAAAAGCAAAAATAAGAAAAAAAAAAAAAAAAAAAAAAAAAAAGCACCCCTGTCCCCCCCCTGCTCTCGCGCTAAGGCGAACGCAAGCGTCGGTCTGGTGTCAAATGTAAGCAGCAATTGCACCATGCATGTGAGGTATCACCACGAAGGTCAGATCGAGGGTAGTAATTTTAGCAGTAGACCTGTAAAGGCTTTTAAAGGCTTTTAAAAATGTATTTATTTTGTTGCCACTGCACGTTTGTGCGCAATTTTAAAGCATGTCATGTTTGGTATCCATGTACTCGGCCTAAGATCATCTTTTTTATTTCATCAAACATTTGGGCAATATAGTGTGTTTTAGTGCATTCAAATTTTAAAAAAAAGTGTGTTTTTTCCCCAAAAAATGCGTTTGAAAAATTGCTGCGCAAATACTGTGTGAAAAAAAAAAAAAATGAAACACCCACCATTTTAATCTGTAGGGCATTTGCTTTTAAAAAAATATATAATGTTTGGGGGTTCAAAGTAATTTTCTTGCAAAAAAAAATAATTTTTTCATGTAAACAAAAAGCGTCAGAAAGGGCTTTGTCTTCAAGTGGTTAGAAGAGTGGGTGATGTGTGACATAAGCTTCTAAATGTTGTGCATAAAATGCCAGAACAGTTCAAAACCCCCCAAATGACCCCATTTTGGAAAGTAGACACCCCAAGCTATTTGCTGAGAGGCATGTCGAGTCCATGGAATATTTTATATTGTGACACAAGTTGCAGGAAAAAGACAATTTTTTTTTTTTTTTTTGCACAAAGTTGTCACTAAATGATATATTGCTCAAACATGCCATGGGAATATGTAAAATTACACCCCAAAATACATTATGTTGCTTCTCCTGAGTACGGGGATACCACATGTGTGAGACTTTTTGGGAGCCTAGCCGCGCACGGGACCCCGAAAAACAAGCACCGCCTTCAGGCTTTCTAAGGGCGTAAATTTTTGATTTCACTCTTCACTGCCTATCACAATTTCGGAGGCCATGGAATGCCCAGGTGGCACAAAACCCCACCAAATGACCCTATTTTGGAAAGTAGACACCCCAAGCTATTTGCTGAGGGGTGTAGTTAGTATTTTGCAGACCTCACTTTTTGTCACAAAGTTTTGAAAATTGAAAAAAAAAAAAAAAAAAAATTTCTTCTTGTCTGTCTTCATTTTCAAAAACAAATGAGAGCTGCAAAATGCTCACCATGCCTCTCAGCAAATAGCTTGGGGTGTCTACTTTCCAAAATGTACACCCTTAGAAATCCTAAAGGCGGCGATTGGTTTTCAGGGCCCCGTACACGGCTAGGCTCCCAAAAAGTCCCACACATGTGGTATCCCCATACTCAGGAGAAGCAGCCGAATGTATTTTGGGGTGCAATTCCACATATGCCCATGGTCTGTGTGAGCAATATTTCATTTAGTGACAACTTTTTGTAATTTTTTTTTTGTCATTATTCAATCACTTGGGACAAAAAAAAAAAAAAAATAATATTCAATGGGCTCAACATGCCTCTTAGCAATTTCCCTGGGGCGTCTACTTTCCAAAATGGGGTCATTTGGGGGGGGGGGGGGGGGAGGTTGTACTGCCCTGCCATTTTAGCACCTCAAGAAATGACATAAGCAGTCATAAACTAAAAGCTGTGTAAATTACAGAAAATGTACCCTAGTTTGTAGACGCTATAACTTTTGCGCAAACCAATAAATATACGCTTATTGACATTTTTTTTTACCAAAGACATGTGGCCGAATACATTTTGGCCTAAATGTATGACTAAAATTGAGTTTATTGGATTTTTTTTTATAACAAAAAGTAAGTAGAAAATATCTTTTTTTTTTTTTCAAAATTTTCGCTCTTTTTCCGTTTATAGCGAAAAAAGAAAAACCGAACCGAATTTGGGGCCAGATCTTGGGGCCACTTAGTGCTAGGAACCCCACATTTGGAGTGCAAAACCAGTTGAACCAGCACTACAACATATCCAAAGATGGGGTTCCTAGCATCAAGTGGCCCCCGAGATATGGGGCCCCAAAATCGGTTCAGAAAATGTCATTCTCTGCTGCAGAAAAGTGCTTGACATTTTCCAAACCGACTTTGGGGCCCCGTATCTCGGGGCCACTTGGTGCTAGGAACCCCAACTTTGTATATGTTGTAGTGCTAGTTCAACTGGGTTTGCACACCAAATTTCTAGCTCCAAGTTCCTAGCACCAAGTGGCCCCAGGATACGGGGCCCCAAATTCGGTCAACTGTGTCCATCTGCAGCAATGTCATTTCGGGACCCTTTGGGTCCAGAGACCCCAAATTTTGGCTGCAGCTAGGGGGCATCTAGGAATCCTTAACTACCGAGTTTGAAGTTCAGGGGACCTATGGGTGCAAATGGGCACAATGGGGCATGCAAATGGGCATTGTTGACCCTCTTTTCCACTTACAGTAGCTGCGCATTTCTCACCCTAGGCTTATACTCGAGTCAATAAGTTTTCCCAGTGTTTTGTGGTAAAATTAGGTGCCTCGGCTTATATTCGGGTCGACTTATACTCGAGTATATACGGTATATCCCAGAAGGGCTTTGAATGCTGCTCTCAGTTCAAGAGCATTCAATACTTTGCTTCGTAAGCTGAACATTTTTGAAACTCGCCCCCCCCCCCCCCCCCAACTACTTTGTTAGGGTCTGACGTGAGAACGTTCCATTCAAAAACAATGTCAATTAAGAACAACCAAGGATACTTGGGCACTGTTCTGCTGAAAGAGACTTCGCTCTCAAAGTACCTTTGACTTTTTCTATCAGAGGATGGATCTTCCCTCATGGAAAGTCTAGAAAAAGCTCTTCTTCCAATTAATTTGCTATCAAAATTTTGTAGGATTGTGTAGCAGAGCATCCCAATGCTGGAAAAGCATCTCCCAATGGATGGTATTTTTCTTCTAGCCAGCAAAGTAGTGTAGTATTCTCACCCCCCTAATTAGGAGCACTTCAGACCTAGATCTTATTTTTGGACTAGAGCATCCTTAAACATGTCTTGCCAGTCGCATTAATTATTAATTATGCATCTACCATTGGAGCAGACAGTAGAAGGTTGGCCTTTGGCTCTTCCAGGGGATATAGTTTTTACATCCTGTTTATACAGTCCTTTTTTCTCTGGCCCTTGCCATTGTTCCTGAATTAACTCCTCCAGTTGTTCAATGAAGGGATTGCGTTCCATAACTGCCCCTGCAAAAGGC
Organism: Aquarana catesbeiana; assembly: GCF_042186555.1. Lineage (NCBI taxonomy): Eukaryota > Metazoa > Chordata > Amphibia > Anura > Ranidae > Aquarana > Aquarana catesbeiana. The sequence goes on from NC_133327.1 coordinate 571,778,767, forward strand.
TCTATTGGGCAAAAGTCAAAGCCTGTGGTCCTTTTTAATGTCTTTGTCCCCTGACAAGCTTCCCAACTTGGACACCACCCACTGGCTCTGGTTGGAAGTGTTAGGCAATTCAGCCACTTAATCAATACAGGCTTCACGTGTCCTTGGTCAATTCTTTAAATCAAGACCGCTACTTTGCTGGCCCCTTCTTTGTCAGTTGCCACTTCCTCCAAGCGGATTTGACATACTAGCTTGTCAGGCAAGGACTTTTCACCACAAAAGCAGCAACCATTAGGGCTGGTAACCTATGGTGCTTGTAGATGGGGAGAAATGATAACGAGAGGGGAGAGAATGACCTTGAACAACATTGCCTGGATGTCTGTTCTTAGATGGTGACTTGTCTTGACCTTTAGAGGGCTCCCTCCATCTTGAGGTCCTTATAGGGCTGTAGAGATTATGAGATTTTTCTCAAGATCTTCACTACTTACCTAATCCCTTATCCTAAAAGCAATGGGTGATCTGACTGGGCAGCATTCCCCATAGAAACAGAGCAAAAGCAGGAGATTGAAATGAAAAACATGACACAGTGATCCCAGAGCAAGCATTGAGAAGAAGATAGGAAAAGCCCAGGTGAATGCTATAAAAAGGGAAAACATACCTGCAAACAAATAACTACATAAAGCATCCATGAGTAGAGAACTCAACCATGTGCTGCCCCCCCCCCCCCCCCCAAAAAAAATATATTATTAATAATAATAATAATAATAATTTAAAACTGGCACCCTTGGCCATTAGTGATGATATCAGTGCTTGAGCATGCTCAGGATTTCAGCCTGTGGGCTCCCATCTTGAAAAAGGGCCAGCCAGGAAACTGGCCACAGTGGCTGCATCACAGAGGCTGAACTATGCCCCCAGACCACCAGAATGGGGCTCCAACCACATAGCAGATTTAGAGGCTGTACTGGAAGGACTTTCACCCAGGAGAGGCTGAACCTGGCTGGGGAGGACAAGTGGTAAGCGATACCTCACAACTCCAGTCTTGATCAGGTAAGGACAAGAAGGAGAATGCTGTGAGCTGGGTCTGTCTTTGATTCATAGTTAACCAGTCCTATCAGGTTGTGGGGGTGGAGCCACAACCCATTGTATGCTGCCATAATGTGCCAGAAAAAAAATAAAATTGCCCCCCCCCCCCCCACCTTCCTAAATCATGAATGAACTTTGATTAATGACATTTTTTGGAAAGCTGAATTAAAAATTTCACTTGCCACACCCAGGCCTGTTTACTGCCAGAACTATTGAATCAAGAAATTTACTAAAATAGAAGCTGTCTTACAAAGTGAAGCACACTAAAAGATCTCAAAAAGCAACACGTCATGCTGCAATCTAAAATGCATTCAAGAACAGATGTGAAACAAAGTAATGGACATGTATCAGTCTGGAAAGGGTTACATAACCATTTCTAATGCCGCGTACACACGACCGGACTTTCCGGCAGAAAAGGTCAGACGGAATCATTCCGACCGTATGTGGGCTTCATCTGACTTTTTCTTTCTAAAATTCTGACGGACCTAGAAATAGAACAGGTTTCAAATCTTTCCAACGGTATCAGTTCCTATCGGGAAAACCGCTCGTCTGTATGCTATTCCGACGGACCAAAAACGACGCAAGGGCAGCTACTGGCTATTGAACTTCTTTTCTAGTCCCGTCGTACGTCATTGCGTTCTAAACGATCGGACTTTGGTGTGATCGTGTATAGGCAAGTCTATTTCAGCAGAACTCCGTCAGAAAGACCGGCGGAGTCTATTCTGATGGAAAGTCCAGTCGTGTGTATGCGGCATAAGGCTTTGGGACTCCAGGGAACCACTGCGAGAGCCATTATCCACAAATGGGGAAACCGTGGAACATTGGTGAACCTTCTCAGGAGTGGCTGGCCTAACAATGTTACTCGAAGAGCACAACGGCAACTCATCCAGGTCATAAAAGAACATATAGAGAACTGCAGGTCTCACTTGGCTCAGTTAAGGTCAGTGTTCATCTACAAAAAGAACAAATGCGGGAATGGTACACATTTCCCTAGCACATTACCAAAAATGTATTGGAAAGATATAAAACTGATAAAAATAGATACTCACAAAAGAGCAACATAAAAAGCATGTAAACCAGAAGATGCCATGTAGTGCAGGATACACGTGCTCCAACACCCCCCCTACCCCTTTACTGACAAAACTGATGCGTTTCTAGGGCGCACACCCTTCAACAGAGTAAGCTTAGCTCTGAGGAAGGGGGTGCGCCCCTGAAACACGACAGTTGCCAGTATAGCGCAATTCCCCTAACTGGGGGGGGGGGGGGTCTGCATTTGCCAAGCATTTGGGATGTTCATGGATTTGTTGCCCGTTAAGCCTCATCTCTCTTTAGAGGACCTCTGAGCGCTGGGAGCAACTGCTTTTTCTTGTGAAGGTCAGTGTTCATGATTGACCAAAAAACAAAGGTTCGTCTCATATCTGCCGAAAAGAAAAAAAAAAAAAAAAAAAAATCTTGATTATCTCCAAGACTTTTTTGGGCAAATATTCTGTGGCAGATGAGACAAAAAGTTTAACTTTTTGGAAGATGGGTGTCCCGTTACATCTGGTATAAAACTAACAGCATTTCATAAAAAGAAAATCATACCCACAGTCAAACATGGTGGTGGTACCTGTGGGATCTCCGAGGAAGTCGGAAACAACTTTGGTAGACCCTGCTACTACAGTGACTTCCACTAGCTTCAAGGTCCCATGCTAAGCATCTGGCCTGCTGCATTGTGGGCACAGGAGGCTGCTTGCTTGGCACAGGTTTCATTCAGGGAACGCTTTGCATTTTCTCAGTTGATCCAAAATGATCGCCGACTGGATAAGATGGAGAGGCAGGGACGTCATAATCTCCACCTCGTCGCATCAGAGAACACTTTGTACTTAAGAAAATGCAAAGTGGACACCATTCAAGCAAGCGACCTCCTGTGTTCAGTAAAAAACAGGGTAACCAGTTGGCACAGGTCCCAGAAGTGCCAACTACTGTAGTTGTAGTGTAGTTGTGTAGTGTAGTTGTTCCTACTTAAGGAAAGCCTACAGTTTGCCATGCATTGTTAAATTTACTCTTTTTCAGGCACCCATAAGTGGCTGAATGAGTTGAACTTCAAAAGGCATTTATGGGGCTGTAAGTGTTTACAATGGAATAAAGAGATATAGTCACTTCTGAAACAACAAGCAGACTGCAGAATGGTAAGAGAGGGGGTCATAAGCAAAGAGACTAAAGGGCCTACATATGGTCAGGAAATCTGAAGATAAATTTCGTCCGATGAACGATCGGCCAATTTTCTGATAGTATGCTGCTTTTGACAGATAATTACAAATTTTCATCAGACAAAAACTGGATGTGCAGGGTCCAAAATTTTTGTCTGATGTGACCACAATGTCCGATTTTTTACTTTTCATTAGTACGGTTTTCTGCCCAAAAAAAAAAAAAAAATCCGAAGAGCAAAACTAGGCATGCTCAGAAATGAAAGAACACATAACGTCACTTCTAACATTGAATTCTGTTGTCAGAAAGTTTTCTGATGGCGAGTACCCTCTTCACTTTCGATTTGAGACTAGCATCCAACAAAAAACTGACAAAAATTTGTCCAATAATCTGATCGTGTATACAAGGCTTTAGGTGTTTGAAGTGTCTAAAGCTAAAACTTTAGTTCTTTTGAATAGGAGTGGTTACGGTTTACAAACCCAGTTCTTCCCTGCTGCCCTTGTTATTGCCAGTAAAATCCCCCTCTTAAGCCCCATACACACTTAAATTTTCTGTAGATTTGTGTCTTCAGATTTACCAAAACCATAGACTACAAGGGCCTTCCTGATTACATACAAAATTTAAACTCTTACGGTTTGACCTTATATATTATCATGGTTTTGGTAAACATGAAGACAAAAATCTGCAGAAAATCTAATATTGGTCACCAGGACTAAGTCCTCATACACACTGTCACCTGGACTAAATGTGAAGGAAAATCCAAAATGCTCACTTTTAACCAGAATAAGAGTTGAGAGGAAACTATCCAATGGGGCTTCTTCACTTCACCGCCACCCCCTCCATATTTCTGGCACCCTAAAGCGAGATACACACTATACAATTTTTTTTTCCCTTTAGAGTTACCAAAACCATATAAAATATGAGGTCAAGCCTAAACACTTTCAATTTTGCATGCAATCAGGTAGGCCCTTGCACTATATAGTTGAATATACAAAAAAGCAAAATACTCTTGCGCACTGGTGTGTTGGCTAAAAGATCCCAAGGGTTCGGAAAGGACTATGGATTTCGGCCTTGCTGCTCTTAAGGATGGGATGTCCTAATGTCAAATGGAAAGAAAGAAAAAAAAAGAGCGCACCAGCCTAGTGCATTATCCTTGACAGATTTATTAATTAAAAACAAGATAAAATCTACTCACAAAGGTTGAAGAAAAAAATCGCATTTGTATATGCCACAGCGGCGATTAGTCCAGTGGTAGCAGTTTTCCAGGTCCCAGGAAGGAGGCGTACGGACTACTGCTGGCTAACGCGTTTCGAAGGTTACCCTTCTTCATCAGAGCCTCAGGCTCTGATGAAGAAGGGTAACCTTCGAAACGCGTTAGCCAGCAGTAGTCCGTACGCCTCCTTCCTGGGACCTGGAAAACTGCTACCACTGGACTAATCGCCGCTGTGGCATATACAAATGCGATTTTTTTCTTCAACCTTTGTGAGTAGATTTTATCTTGTTTTTAATTAATAAATCTGTCAAGGATAATGCACTAGGCTGGTGCGCTCTTTTTTTTTTCTTTCTTTCCACTATATAGTTGAAGGCAGGGCTTTTTTTCAGCAGGAATGAGGGGGGGGGACGCTGGGGAGAATCTTTTGTTGCCGTTTGGGGGGTCTATTGTTGTGTGGGGGATCTGTTGTTGCTGGGGTGGTGTCCATTGTTGCTGGGGGAGTCTATGGTTGTGTGAGGGCATGATTGTTGCTAGCTTCAATAACAAATTCCATACAAATTATTTAGCAACACAAAATTATACTTGGTTCTGTATTCTCTAAAAGGGGCGGTACTGGGAGGTGGGTGGAGGGTGGAACCAAGATACGGTGCTCAGAGGTGGATAGGGTGCGGAGACAAGGGGTGACTCAGAACGGGGGAGTTCCTGCACCTATTCTCTGGGAAAAAAGCCCTGGCTGAAGGTAAATCTAAAGGAAATCAAACAACAAAAGTTGTATAGTGTGTATCCAGCTGCTTAGGCCGCCTTATAGTAATGCTGGCCCTGATCATGAATTGTAGATATAGTCATTTTTAGCATGGGTTCCCTGAGACGGGAAAGTTGTTTTAAGGGTCCTTCTGTATTGAAAAAATTGAGAAAGGCTGCTCTATACAGTAGAATTACCCCTGTAAATATCTGATTCATCTAAAATGTTTAATTCTCCCCTCCCTCTCCTCATTTTTTATGAAAGCCTCCCTGGAAGCCTGCACTGTGTATAATGAAAAGGATTTTAATAAGGGTATTTTTTTTGTACCATGCTAAAAGTATTATCGTGTTGTAGTATCCAACCTGCAGGGTGTAGCTGTTTGTCAACTTCAGATACTCTTTGTACAAGAAAACAAAAAACAGAAGCAATAAATTGCTTAATGCAGTTATGCAGTAACATGCAATTATCCATTAAGGAAAAAAAAAAAAAACCACCACACATTCCCAGTGGGCAATTACTTATTAATGATTGGCAGGGGTTAGGATATTTAATTTGAGTCATAGGTCCGCCATCATCCTTCAAACTGAAAATCAAATTTGCTGGCTAGAAAATTGTCCATTCAGATGCAGCCACTGCATAGTTGCCAACAGTCCCGATTTTCCCGGGACAATCCCGATTTTGGGACCCTTGTCCCGATTTAATTTTGTCCCGGGTGTTTTCCCGAATTTTTGGGGTTTGTCCCGAGAAAATCGTGAGTGTTTTTGTAAAAAACGGCAACGGCTCCACAAAAATGGCCGCCGTTGCCTCCACGAGTCAGTCACAAAGTTTCCCTTGTGTTCAGTGCAGGGGAGAGGGGCAGCCAATCCGCTTCTCTCTTCAGTGTACAAATAGAAAATTCTATTGTACACTGAAGCCTATTGGCTGGAGGGATTGGCAACCCCTCCCCGCTCTACACTGAACACAAGGAAGACGTGATCAGCCTCCACTGCCATCACCCTCCGCCCCCGTGTGTCCAACGGAGCTCTGAGGAATAGTGGGAGTGACGGGAGGGAAGAAGGGAGGCTTTCATCTGGCTGTTCAGGAGTTGTCTGACCTGTGAGTAGTGGCCTGTCAGTGTAGCGGGGGAGAAGAGAGATAGGGGGAGGGGGTGTACTCAGTGTATGGGAGGCTTGGAGCTTTCCCTGCAGTACACTTCTCAAAGGCTGAGGTCCAGCATGGATGGACTGGGGCTCCGCTGGCTGGGGACATTGATGGTCCTGGCTCCCCTCTTGCACACCATGTCACCAACATACCTGCACCCCCCTCCCCCCTGTGTCACCACCATACCTGCACCCCCCTCTCCCCCCCTGTGTAACCACCATACCTGCACCCCCCTCTCCCCCCCTGTGTCACCACCATACCTGCACCCCCCTCTCCCCCCCCTGTGTCACCACCATACCTGCCCCGCCCTCTCCCCCCCGTGTCACCACCATACCTGCACCCCCCCTCTCCCCCCCGTGTCACCACCATACCTGCACCCCCCTCTTCCCCCCTGTGTCACCACCATACCTGCACCCCCCTCTCCCCCCCTGTGTCACCACCATACCTGCACCGCCCTCTCCCCCCGTGTCACCACCATACCTGCACCCCCTCTCTCCCCCCCCCGTGTCACCACCATACCTGCACCCCCCTCTCCCCCCCCTGTGTCACCACCATACCTGCACCCCCCTCTCCCCCCCCTGTGTCACCACCATGCCTGCACCCCCCTCTCCCCCCCCTGTGTCACCACCATACCTGCACCCCCCTCTCCCCCCCTGTGTCACCACCATACCTGCACCCCCCTCTCCCCCCCTGTGTCACCACCATACCTGCACCCCCCTCTCCCCCCCTGTGTCACCACCATACCTGCACCCCCCTCTCCCCCCGTGTCACCACCATACCTGCACCCCCCTGTGTCACCACCATACCTGCACCCCCCTGTGTCACCACCATACCTGCACCCCCCTGTGTCACCACCATACCTGCACCCCCTCTCCCCCCTGTGTCACCACCATACCTGCACCCCCCTCTCCCCCCTGTGTCACCACCATACCTGCACCCCCCTGTGTCACCACCATACCTGCACCCCCCTCTCCCCCCTGTGTCACCACCATACCTGCACCCCCCTCTCCCCCCTGTGTCACCACCATACCTGCACCCCCCTCTCCCCCCCGTGTCACCACCATACCTGCACCCCCCTCTCCCCCCTGTGTCACCACCATACCTGCACCCCCCTCTCCCCCCCTGTGTCACCACCATACCTGCACCCCCCTGTGTCACCACCATACCTGCACCCCCCTGTGTCACCACCATACCTGCACCCCCCTGTGTCACCACCATACCTGCACCCCCCTGTGTCACCACCATACCTGCACCCCCCTCTCCCCCCCGTGTCACCACCATACCTGCACCCCCCTCTCCCCCCCGTGTCACCACCATACCTGCACCCCCCCTCTCCCCCCCGTGTCACCACCATACCTGCACCCCCCTCTCCCCCCCTGTGTCACCACCATACCTGCACCCCCCTCTCCCCCCCTGTGTCACCACCATACCTGCACCCCCCTCTCCCCCCCCCTGTGTCACCACCATACCTGCACCCCCCTCTCCCCCCCTGTGTCACCACCATACCTGCACCCCCCTCTCCCCCCCCCTGTGTCACCACCATACCTGCACCGCCCCCTCCCCCCCGTGTCACCACCATACCTGCACCCCCCTCTCCCCCCCTGTGTCACCACCATACCTGCACCCCCCTCTCCCCCCCTGTGTCACCACCATACCTGCACCCCCCTCTCCCCCCCGTGTCACCACCATACCTGCACCCCCCTCTCCCCCCCTGTGTCACCACCATACCTGCACCCCCCTCTCCCCCCCTGTGTCACCACCATACCTGCACCCCCCTCTCCCCCCCTGTGTCACCACCATACCTGCACCCCCCTCTCCCCCCCTGTGTCACCACCATACCTGCACCCCCCTCTCCCCCCCTGTGTCACCACCATACCTGCACCCCCCTCTCCCCCCCTGTGTCACCACCATACCTGCACCCCCCTCTCCCCCCCTGTGTCACCACCATACCTGCACCCCCCTCTCCCCCCCCTGTGTCACCACCATACCTGCACCCCCCTCTCCCCCCCTGTGTCACCACCATACCTGCACCCCCCTGTGTCACCACCATACCTGCACCCCCCTGTGTCACCACCAACCCTGCACCCCCCTGTGTCACCACCATACCTGCACCCCCCTGTGTCACCACCATACCTGCACCCCCCTCTCCCCCGTGTCACCACCATACCTGCACCCCCCTCTCCCCCCTGTGTCACCAACATACCTGCACCCCCTTCTCCCCCCTCTGCTGGGGGCACCTTATGTAAGGACAGACTCTGCTGGGGGAACCTGATGGCATCTGGTGGCAGGTGACGTGGCAGGTGACACGCTCAGGGGTCCCACTGATTCTGCATTATGGTGAGTTGAATGATTTCATTATTTATATTACAATGTAATAATAGTAATAATGCGCTTCAATCATCCTGACATTATAACAACCATGGTGCCGGGATGATTGAAGTGCTAACACCAGGTGTTTGGAGTATCTTTATCTGCTGATTATTAAACTCTGGAATACACATTGCTATTATGGTGTAGGATCTGGGTCTGCTGTCCCTCCATCCCTCTACCCCCCTTTCCCTCTGCATCCCTCATTCATCTCAGACTCTAACCACACCCCATTTAGCCACGCCCATGTAAGCCACGCCCACTATTTCACGTAAACCACGCCCATTTTTTTGCGCGGCGCGCTTCGCGCAACGCATTTTTCCTTTTTCCTATGCCCCGCCTACTATCACATGCCCCGCCCCCTAATTATATCCTGACTCCGCCTACAGCCAAAAAAAGTGTCCCGAATTTTTTTTCCCCAATGTTGGCAACTATGCCACTGTTTGGATATACGGACAGCCCCTGGCAATCAGAATACAGAAGCCAACAGCAGAAAAATTCATCCATCCATTGTTAGCAGGGATGGGGGAATTCATAGATTTCTCTTGGTCAGCCCTTGGAGCTAAATAAGAGAACTTTAAGGCCTCTTGAACCCGGATACAATAATTTACTGATGTTTATACTCAAGATCTTGTTAACGGAATGATCCAGGGTAAAAGGTTCCATTAAGACCTTGGGGTTGATTTACTAAAGGCAAATCCACTGCGCACTACAAGTGCACTTGGAAGTACAGTCGCTGTAGAGCTAAAATGAGGGGAAGCTCTGCTGATGTTATCATCCAATCACGTGCAAGCAAAAATGTTGTTTTTTATTTTCCTTGCATGTCCCCCACAGATCTACTACGACTGCACTTCCAAGTGCACTTGCAGTGTACTTATAGTGCACAGTGGATTTGCCTTTAGTAAATAAACCTCCTTGTGTAAAAGGTGTGCAAAATGTGTGTATGCGTACCTCTTCACCAGTAAGAGCTATGGTCCAGTCACACTCGAAATTATAAATGCATGTAGAGAGCACAGCCTAGTTGCCACATAGCTCAGTTGCTCTTTGTGATGTTGCTGTAGTGCAGGCTCTCTCAACCTTTTCAGCATAGAGAAACCCTTGAAGTAACTTTCTGGTCTCATTGAACCCCTGCTAAAAATACTATATCTACAACTCTTGATACATTAGTGCAGTGTTTCTCAACCTTTTTCCAGTCGGGGCGCCCTTGAAAAGTAACTTTCAGTCTTGAGGCACCCCAGTCCAAGGTTTGGTTCACGTTACTGTGTGTCACGGAACACACGCAAAATTGTGCTCATGCCTGACACAGGCAAATGCTCTGCTCTTTTAGGGTGCCATTAATTCTTAATGGTACCACACACATAGGGTGCTTTTGGTGCAGAGCTTTTTTTTTTTTTTTTTTTTAAAAGGGTCGGGGACTTCTTTCCCCGCATTTCTGTGGGTAGGGAAGCCACGCAGCATGCATCCACACAGATGTGAACCAAGGGCTTGTTCATATGTCAGGTTGGAGGGGGGGCGATAAAACGACATGGTTAAGCTGTTTTTACTACCCCCCTCCCAACTGCTCCCCCTTCAGCTGCAGAGGCAGCAGCTGGGGATGTACACATGCTGTGGCTGCAGCTGTAGGTATACCTAGGGTTGCCACCTCATCCCTTTAAACCCGAACAGATAATAATTACACAGGTTCTGTGGCTGATTAAGGTGGTATTTAAACTCAATTGGTGCCTTATTTGCATTTAATTAGCCTCAGAACCTGTGTAATTCAAAGGCAGTTGGGTTTAAAGGGGTGAGGTGGCAACCCTAGGTATACCCAGGTTTAATGGGGCTGCACTGCAACCAACCTGCAACTGTGTGCATTGCACACGGTTGCAGTGTGGATGCTGCATTTACGGGCTTAAAACAGGTGGTGAGGAGGCAACATATGGTCTCTTTACCGCCTGCCAAATGCCTCTGAAAAGCAATCTGAGTATGGATTGCTTTTCAGAGGATAAGCAGTCCTTGCTGCCATCACAAACATTGGGAGGAAGTAGAGAGAAGACATTGCTGAAACTGGCAGCAGAGGAGAGTGCTTTGCATATATACTCTGGATTAGGGATGAGCTTCGAGTTCGAGTCGAACTCATGTTCGACTCGAACATTGGCTGTTCGCAAGTTCACCGAACAGCGAACAATTTGGGGTGTTCGCGGCAAATTCGAATGCCGCGGAACACCCTTTAAAAGTCTATGGGAGAAATCAAAAGTGCTAATTTTAAAGGCTAATATGCAAGTTATTGTCATAAAAAGTGTTTGGGGACCTGGGTCCTGCCCCAGGGGACATGGATCAATGCAAAAAAAAGTTTTAAAAACGGCCGTTTTTTCAGGAGCAGTGATTTTAATAATACTTAAAGTCAATCAATAAAGTGTAATATCCCTTTAAATTTCGTACCTGGGGGGTGTCTATAGTGTGCCTGTAAAGGGGCGCATGTTTCCTGTGTTTAGAACAGTCTGACAGCAAAATGACATTTTGAAGGAAAAAACTCATTTAAAACTACCCGCGGCTATTGCATTGCCGACAATACACATAGAAGTTCATTGATAAAAACGGCATGGGAATTCCCCAAAGGGGAACCCCGAACCAAAATTAAAAAAAAAAAAATGACGTGGGGGTCCCCCTAAATTCCATACCAGGCCCTTCAGGTCTGGTATGGATTTTAAGGGGAACCCCGCGCCAAAAAAAAAAAAAAAAACGGCGTGGGGTCCCCCCAAAAATCCATACCAGACCCTTATCCGAGCACGCAACCTGGCAGGCCGCAGGAAAAGAGGGGGGGACAAGAGTGCGGCCCCCCCCTCCCTCCTGAACCGTACCAGGCCACATGCCCTCAACATTGGGAGGGTGCTTTGGGGTAGCCCCCCAAAACACCTTGTCCCCATGTTGATGAGGACAAGGGCCTCATCCCCACAACCCTGGCCGGTGGTTGTGGGGGGTCTGCGGGCGGGGGGCTTATCGGAATCTGGAAGCCCCCTTTAACAAGGTGACCCCCAGATCCCGGCCCCCCCTGTGTGAAATGGTAAGGGGGTACATAAGTACCCCTACCATTTCACGAAAAAAAGTGTCAAAAATGTTAAAAATGACAAGAGACAGTTTTTGACAATTCCTTTATTTAAATGCTTCTTCTTTCTTCTATCTTCCTTCATCTTCTGGTTCTTCTGGTTCTTCTGGTTCTTCCTCCGGCGTTCTCGTCCAGCATCTCCTCCGCGGCGTCTTCTGTCTTCTTCTCCTCGGGCCGCTCCGCACCCATGGCATGGGGGGGGAGGCTCCCGTCTCTTCTCCTCTTCTCCTCTTCTCCTCTTCTCCTCTTCTCCTCTCCTCTTCTTCATTTTCTTCTCCGGGCCGCTCTGCAATCCATGCTGGCATGGAGGGAGGCTCCCGTTGTGTGACGGCGCTCCTCGTCTGACAGTTCTTAAATAACGGGGGGGCGGGGCCACCCGGTGACCCCGCCCCCCTCTGACGCACGGTGACTCTGGACGACGGGACTTCCCTGTGGCATTCCCCGTGACGTCACAGGGAAGTCCCGTCAAGTCACCGTGCGTCAGAGGGGGGCGGGGTCACCGGGTGGCCCCGCCCCCCCCGTTATTAAGAACTGTCCAGACGAGGAGCGCCGTCACACAGCGGGAGCCTCCCTCCATGCCAGCATGGATTGCGGAGCGGCCCGGAGAGAAAATGAAGAAGAAGAGAAGAAGAGAAGAAGAGAAGAAGAGAAGAAGAGAAGAAGAGAAGAAGAGAAGAAGAGAAGAAGAAGAAGAGAAGAAAAGAAGAAGAGAAGAAGAGAAGGAAGAGCGGGAGCCTCCCCCCCATGCCATGGGTGCGGAGCGGCCCGAGGAGAAGAAGACAGAAGATGCCGCGGAGGAGATGCTGGACGAGAACGCCGGAGGAAGAACCAGAAGATGAAGGAAGAAGAAGCATTTAAATAAAGGAATTGTCAAAAACTGTCTCTTGTCATTTAACATTTTTTGACACTTTTTTCGTGAAATGGTAGGGGTACTTATGTACCCCCTTACCATTTCACACAGGGGGGGGGGCCGGGATCTGGGGGGTCACCTTGTTAAAGGGGGCTTCCAGATTCCGATAAGCCCCCCGCCCGCAGACCCCCACAACCACCGGCCAGGTTGTGGGGATGAGGCCCTTGTCCTCATCAACATGGGGACAAGGTGTTTTGGGGGGCTACCCCAAAGCACCCTCCAATGTTGAGGGCATGTGGCCTGGTACAGGTTCAGGAGGGAGGGGGGGGCCGCACTCTCGTCCCCCCCTCTTTTCCTGCGGCCTGCCAGGTTGCGTGCTCGGATAAGGGTCTCTGGTATGGATTTTTGGGGGGACCCCACGCCGTTTTTTTTTGGCGCGGGGTTCCCCTTAAAATCCATACCAGACCTGAAGGGTCCTGGTATGGAATTTAGGGGGAACCCCACGTCATTTTTTTTTTTAAATTTTGGCCGGGTTCCCCTTAATATCCATACCAGACCTGAAGGGCCTGGTATGGAATTTAGGGGGACCCCACGTCATTTTTTTTTTTTTTATTTTGGTTCGGGTTCCCCTTTGGGGAATTCCCATGCCGTTTTTATCAATGAACTTCTATGTGTATTGTCGGCAATGCAATAGCCGCGGGTAGTTTTAAATGAGTTTTTTCCTTCAAAATGTCATTTTGCTGTCAGACTGTTCTAAACACAGGAAACATGCGCCCCTTTACAGGCACACTATAGACACCCCCCAGGTACGAAATTTAAAGGGATATTACACTTTTATTGTTTGACTTTAAGCATTATTAAAATCACTGCACCTGAAAAAACGGCCGTTTTTAAAACTTTTTTTTGCATTGATCCATGTCCCCTGGGGCAGGACCCAGGTCCCCAAACACTTTTTATGACAATAACTTGCATATAAGCCTTGAAAATTAGCACTTTTGATTATTCATGTTCATGTCCCATAGACTTTAACGGTGTTCGCATGTTCGAACGAACTTTTTTTCCTGTTCGCATGTTCTGGTGCGAACCGAACAGGGGGGTGTTCGGCTCATCCCTACTCTGGATACTAAACGGGAATTGATTGGAGGTCATCATCTTGCCCCCTACTGTATGGGAAAAAAGCCTTTAAAGCCAACACGAAAGTGTAAGGCAAGAGGAGCTGGTGAGTTTACTCGCTGAAGGGGAGTGGAATTCACAAGTCCAGCGGTGTGGTGGAAGAACATCTGCACTATATTATGTTATGGACTATCACTAATATCACTACGTTTCACCGATTTTTGGACTTTATAATGTTTTGTTATTAGTTTTTGATATATTTTTCCAAAAAAAAAATGTTTTTTCACCACAGATTTTATAACATTATACTGTATGTTGATTCTAAACACAGGTCACATTGTGCTGATAGAAGGTGGTGTTAATTATTGTGTCACATATAATTTTCACATACTTTTTTAGGGAATTTAAGTTAGTGCTGCTATTTGATTTCACTGTTTGTTAGGGCGAGAGGATAGTGGATCATTTATTATTTTGCACTATTTACATTTGTGATTGGTTCACAATGATCACAAAGTACACAATGACGGCTTGGTTCGCAGCAATAATGAGTAACTTGGCTGACCAGGGGTGATTTGTGAGATTGTAAATGGTGCTCTAGAACTAGCTGAAGCTGATCTTGGTCCTGCTTGAAAACCTCCTTCAATCTGCATCGTTAATCATTGAATTCTGACAGTGGAGGAGTTGCCTGCTGTCAGAGTACAATAGCACAGAGGTGGGATCCTCCATCTACCTTATTTGAGTGAATGCAGGGATCTGTTCAGCCTGCTGGAAAAAATAATAATAGCGTGTACTAGGGTTGCAACCGATACTGTTATCAGTGCTGGTACTAAGCATTTGCACAAATACCTGTACTCATGTAAATTGCTCCAAAACCTAAAACCAGTATTTTGCAGTGAGGATTTGAGCTCATGCAAAATGAATGGGCTCAAATTACACTGTAAAGAATTGCATGTAATTTGAACAGGAATATAGTGCAATTCCTGTCAGAATCACATGAGGTTTCCCACACCACTTTAGCCTGGGTTTACACAGGAGCAAAAAATAGGCTCGGGCATTTTAGACTGAGCAACCAACTTTTCCAGGGACCGGGGTAGACATTTGTGGGAGGGCTGGTGTCGGATTGGTGGTGCGGGTACAGCGTGGCTCTCTGCTGGTGGTGCGGGTACAGCGTGGCTCTCTGCTGGTGGTGCGGGTACAGCGTGGCTCTCTGCTGGTGGTGCGGGGGCTATTAGTTCCCCCAGCACAGTCATCTCTCTTTTTCCATGTCTCCTGTAGTACCTTGCTTGTTTCCGGGTTTTCTCTTTTCCCCCCCAGCAGAGTGCAAGCTGGGGACTGTAGCCGTCTCCCTGCTGAGATCAATTGGGCCTCCTATCTCTGGACTTACATTTCCCATGATGCCCCACTAGTTTTTTTCTGATTGGCCCTCCGCTGTGGCCAATTGGGAGGGAAGAAGAACAAGCAGGAAGCTTTCTTCTCTCCCATCTCGTGCTTGCCGACAAGCACGACATGAGAAAAGGGGGGGGGCGGGGGGGGGGGGACATCCTGACAGCGGCCCAGGGGAGGAGGAGCAGTCCATAGGGGCCCAGA
The DNA here is from genome assembly GCF_042186555.1 of Aquarana catesbeiana. NCBI lineage: Eukaryota > Metazoa > Chordata > Amphibia > Anura > Ranidae > Aquarana > Aquarana catesbeiana. The sequence continues at coordinate 571,794,116 of NC_133327.1, forward strand.
GCGTAACTGTCAGCACGGCTCTGAGACTGAGCTGTGTGTGAGAGACACACAGCTCAGCCCATGCAGCCGCTAGTCTCGTCGGAGAAGACACAGGCACGGCCGCATAGCGGTAGGCGAGCGGCGGCTGTGGCCTGTGTTAACCCTGTCCAGGCCGCGGTCACCGCTAACCTCCCGCTGTGCAGCCTGAACATCAACAGGCCACAGAACGGGCGGCCCCCGGCCCACCGGGCAAATGGGCCTGGTACTATGTACTCAGCATAGGCAAAATGTGTCAGGGTGTTAAAGATGTATAGGTGTGATAAAGATAACAGGGAAAACATTTTGTCAATGTTAATTATATGCACAAGAACACTATGCTGTAGGTGAGCATACACTATACACAATCTCCTTTTAGATTTACCAAAACTTTGTAATATATGGAAAAACATAAAAAATAATATTTAAGTAGTATCCAATCAGGCAGGCCTTTGTACTACATAGTTGGTGGTAGATCCAAAAGCTATTGAACAATTAGATTGTATAGTGTATGGTAGGCTGGAGGCTGCCCATAGATGGATCAGTTTTTTTTCTCAGTCCATGTTCGATCAAACAAAACTGAGCAGATCCCCCCTCATTCACACAACTAAGGTGGATGAGGGAATCCATGCGCTGAGACAATCTATGTCAGCGCTGCAGATAGAAGGAAACATTTCTGCTGGTTTGAGAGTAGTTGATCATTAAAAATGGACTTCAACTTTAGCAAGAATGACCATAGATGGAGTGAAACATATCTGCTCCTTGCTGGACCAATTGAATTTCCATCCACCTATGGCCAGCTTTTTAGCTCCTGTGTAAAATCCTTGTTGTTTTTCCTATGCCTGGGGAGCTCACTAAGTCTCCATGTATAGGAGTTCTTTAGGGACCATTCACATGCAGTGTAGACATGTGTGGCCTGTGCAGTACAGGGATGTATGGGCACCGTGTGCATCCCTCTGCCAGCGTCCCATTCACTTCTATTGGAACCTGGCACCTACATGTATATTAGAATACAGTGGCTGTGTCCAGGCAGCCTCATGTCCCGAGTAGAAATTAATAGGGCACTTGGCATGGGGAGTGCACAACACCTATGTACCCCCTTGCTGGTAAAAGACAGCCCGGCATGGGAGACACATGTTTGCACCTCTTTTTGAATGGGCCCTAAAAATAGAATGTGACAGAACAGTTGCCTCCACAGCAATTAACAGTGATATCAAACCTAACAGTGTGTTTACCTGTCAGCTGAGAGACAGAGGAGAGAACAGCACTCAGTTTGGCCGTGCAGCAGAGAGGGGTCCGAGGGGAAGGTCACAAGAGGAATAGGTTCCGACATCAACCTAAGAATGGGCTCAGACGTGTGCGCAACTCCATGTGCCCATACCCACTAGGAAGCTGACACTCCGCATCGCTAATCACAGGCAGTGAGACATTTCCTGATCCGCAGCTGCGCAGATCGGGAAACGTCTCACTACCTCTGATTAGCGCTGCGGAGTGTCAGCTTCCTGGCGGGCGTGGGCACGTGGAGTTGCGAACACACCTGAGCACATCCCTTAGTCCTGAGCAGGCAGAGATAAAATGCAGGACACTTGGAGGGGGCGCGGACATCGGGACAGTGTGAGAGATAAGGCAGGAGTGGTAGAGACTGGAGAGAAGCTGCTGTCCAGTCAAGGAGAGAAGCAGAAAAAAGGTCAATCAAGAAAGCATTGACAACGGATGCTTCCCAACCTGGTGTACCCACCTGCTCCACTCTCCTGTCGCTCAGAGAAGAGTACAGTGTACTGTGCAGGCAGGAGGCGGGTGTAGTGCTACGATGTAGCCTACATGCAGGGACAAAGCCACTCTCTGCTGTGTTACATTCAGCAACATAAAATTGAGCCCTCTTCACACTGTAAATCATTCTGCCCAGGACAGCTGTACCTCCCACCCACCCCTAGTACCGGCCCTGCTTACAGATAGCTAAAAAGATCAATGATATCAGTTGGAACTTATCTAGAGGCCAAAATTGCTCAAGGACCCTGAGCAACCTCTGGAGGAATCCTAGTTGAAAAACCCTGCTGTAGTGCGTCAGCCCGTCCCACTTTATTTTGTCTATAATATAGTGATCCCGAATCACATCGGCTGATTATGCCAGAACAGCATCCTTGCTGATGTTAAAAAGGCCGATATACAAAAAAGGTTTCAGAGGAATTTACACAAAACACGTTTCATGGAGCTGTGAGGGTTTGATTTGTATGGGGGGGGGGTGATTAGACAGAACTTAGTTTATGTTAACCACTTCAATACAGGGCACTCCCCCCCCCCCCCCCCTTCCTGCCCAGGCCAATTTTCAGCTCTGTCGCTTTTTAAATGACAATTGCGCGGTCATGCTACACTGTACCCAAACAAAATTTTTTATCATTTTGTTCTCACAAATAGAGCTTTCTTTTAGTGGTATTTGATCACCTTCTGAAATTTTTATTTTCTGCTGAACAAAAAAAAAAAAAAAAACAAAAAAAACGAAAATTTTGAAAAAAAAAAAAAAATAAATAATATAAAAAAAAAAAAATGTTGTTTCTGTTACAAAACTTTGTATACAAGTTATGCCGCGTACACACGGTAGGACTTTACAGCAGACTTTGCCCGGCAGACGGGATTTCGTCGGACAATTCGATCGTGTGTGGGCTCCAGCGGACTTTGCTCAAAAGTTGGACGGACTTAGATTTGAAACATGTTTTAAATCTATCCGTCGAACTCGAGTCCGGTCGAAAAGTCCGCTCATCTGTATGCTAGTTCGACGGACAAAAAGCCACGCTAGGGCAGCTATTGGCTACTGGCTTCCTTGTTTTAGTCCGGTCGTACGTCAATCACGTACGAATTCGATGGACTTTGGTGGATTGTGTGTAGGCAAGTCCGTTCATTCAGAAAGTCCGTCGAAAAGTCCGCCGGGCAAAGTCTGCCGTAAAGTCCGACCGTGTGTACGCGGCATAAGTTTTCTCCTTCACTGACAGGCACTGATGAGGTAGTACTGAAGGGCACCAATATGCAGTACTGATGGGCATTACTGATTGGCAGGCATTAGTAATGGGCACTGATTGGCATCCCTGGTGGCCATGAGTGGCATACCTGGTGGTGCTGGGGGAGTCCCTGGTGGTCATCCTCGGGGGGGCTGCGCAGACCCCCCCCATCGGAGGAGCAGCCGATCGGCTCTCTTCTACTCGCGTCTGTCTGATTGGACACAGTTAATCACGTGGTAAAGTGTCTCTGTCAGAGACTCTCTACCTAGATCAGAGTTGTGGTGTGTCAGACTGACATGCCGCACCACCGATCACCTCGCTGCGGGTGCGCGCTGGCTCGTTATCCTGATCATGTCATATGACGTCCGATCAGGATAACTAAACCACTTTGCCAACGTCATTTTGCTATATGGCAGGTGGTTAAATAAAAGCGTAAGTAAACCCATAGATTTAAAGTTTCAAAAAACAGTAACATTTCCAGCACATGCTGGGAATGTAACTTTCACATTGGATGTGCTCTCAACCAAACTGTCAATCCATCCAATGGCTGGTGTCATAACTGATTACGTGTGCAGCATAATGGCAGTTGAAGATAAACAGGGGCAAGATGGCAGCTTCCTTGGCTGAAAACTATAGGAGGGTTTACTTCCACTTTAAGGCTATGTTTCCACTACTGCGACTTATTTTGCGACTTGACACGTCAAGTCGCATGACAAGTCAAAACCCATGTATTTCAATGGTCTCCGTTCTAATTAGTGCGATTCAAGTCGCAGCGACTCCAAAAAAAGTTTTTGCACTACTTTGTTCCGTCTTTGGTGCGACTTGTTCTCCATAGAAAGGTATTAAGTCGCAATGCAGTCGTATGTACATGTCTGACACCGCGACTTTGTTGCGACTTCCACAGAAGTCTACGGAAGCACATGATCTCTGCTCCTCCCAAATACATCACTTCCTATATTGATGTATGTGAGTGTGGAAGACAGTAGGAAGCATGCCTAGGGCTAGAAAAAACAAGCGACAAGTGCATGACAATGAGGAAATTATTAGGCTTGTCAGACAACGTCCGGCAATATATGACCTCAGAGATCCAGGTTACAAAGATCATGCAAAGAAGGAGAGAGCATGGTTGGAAGTGGCTCGCATATATTATGAGACCTGGGACTCTTTATCAGCCACAGAACGTTCTTCAAAAAGTAAGTGGTTGATATATGCTGCTTAGCACTTTGCGCCTTGCACCTGTTTAAATATTCTGCAACCAATGGGTGTGTGTTAATGTGCACTGTGTTTTCTTGGTGGGTACCGCTTCTCCTGCCAGGAGATCACAATGGTTTGGCAGGAGGGAATCCCCTGTCAACACTATCTGTGTTGATGGTGGAATTTATATAGTTACTTTCCTGTAACCTGTGGCTGCAGGAAAGTAAATCTGTGTGTGTATGTGGGCCAGCAAATAATATTTGACCACGGTCCTAATAATATTAAATAGTATTAAAGATGGCCCTGTCAACATCCTCCAGCACATGTCAAATTATGTAGGTGTCATGGTTAATATATTTAGCGGTTGTTTTAACACCATCCATATCAATTATGCAGCCTAGCAAATGAATGACCTATAGGCAGTTAATAAACTTTTTTGTTTTAATTTATTATTTGCTTTATATTTTGTAGTGCACTCGTTACAAACTCGATGGAGAAGTCTCAAAGACTGCTACAACCGGTTCTTACAAAAATTAAAAGAAGGAAGGAGTGGTTCCGGCTCAAAAAGATTAGCCCCATATGCCCATGCCGGGGATCTTGATTTTTAAAACCAGTGTTGGAAATGCGAGAGTAAGTTATCAGCAGGCATATGTTACGAATTGTACATATCAAATTGTAATTTTTAAAGTAAGCATATGTGATTTGTATTTCAGAACCCAAGCAAGCTGGGAAGACAGCACACAGGGTTTCACAGCAGAAGATGAGTCAGAGGAAGCTGCTGCTGCGGAGGAGCAAGAACAATTCCAAGACAATGTTGACAAGGAACTGTTCGTAGATGAATCAAGGTCAACATCAAACTCAATGAATGAGGAGGATGCAGAACCATGGCCTAGCAATGTCTCTAGGCCTTTGCAAAGAACTTCAAGGGGAAGTGCCCGGCCTGTGAAACCCATGGATAAAATTTTGGATGTAGTCAGTCAGATGTCCACTAAAATGGCTGAAAACCAGTGTGAAGACACAGCATTTCTCACTGTAATTTTAGGCATATGTAAACAGGTACCCCCTGAGAAAAAAATATGCACTCAGGATGGCTTTGATGTCAACTGCTCAATCATTTGTGGGTGAGGGGCCAACTACATCCTCAGCATATATGCAACCCCCCCTCCCCAACATCCCCCTTATCAACAATACACTCACTTTCCAAGTACACAGTATGCTCCACCAATAAACCATCCATACTGTGACCAGTATGGTAATATGCTGAATCCCTCAAGGCCACGCATGTTGCATCCAATTCCTGCCCCCACTACCTCTACCCTTGGCCCCCCAACCACTCACCAACTTAGGCAGCCTACACCCAGTCAGGTTCAGCCTTTTCTGGAAAGGAAATATTACCCTGGTCCATCAGTGGATTTCCCTGGACCAACCAATAGTTCCGTTTCCGGGACCACTGAAAACAAAACATACGAGCAATTGTAATTTTCTATTATTTTTGCTGTGGGTTTAAGATTTGTTCTCTATTTTTTGGTTGGTTGAGGAGGCCAAAACAACAACTGCTGAATTCTTGAGTTCATGGAACTTATTTCTTTATTTTTGCCTTCTTGCAAAAAGATTTGTCTTGTAAAAAAGATTCAGATTATATTTTTTATTTTTTTATGACTTTTATTTTTGTGTTTTTCAAAGTGAAATATTTTATTATTTTAATATTTGTTGTGCTTCTTAAAAAAAGCGTATTTCACCAAAACCAAAAAAAAAAAAAATTTTGGTGCATTCTTGCACTAAATTCAGGAAAATAAAAATTATTCTGGTTACATTATGCATTTTCTGCTTATCCTTTTTTCTAATTTGTGTTAAAGACCTGTTATTCTGCATTTGGATGCAATGAAACATAACAGACATATAAATAATATTGCAATAAAATGCATGACATACATTATGCAATGGCATCCTGCTGCCAGGGGACAGAACCAGCAGCAGACATAAAATAAGACGAGAATCCCTCACGCACAGTGGCACCATTGGTGGTGCCCCTACTGGCACTCCATTGTGCACCTTCCAGATCGTGCATGAGGGAATCTTCAAAAAGATAGCCATCACGAATTCTAACAAAATTATGAAGCACATATGCTGCTTTTACTGCAGATATTGCATTCTCAAGTTTTAAATTAATCGGTGTATGTAGCAAATGCCACTTGTTGGCTAAAATGCCAAATGAACATTCTACCACTCATCTTGCCCTCGTTAACCGGTAATTGAAGATTTGCTTCTCTTCACTCAGACACCTATTGGAATAAGGCCTTAATAGATGCTCACTGAGAGCAAAGGCCTCATCCCCAACATACACAAATGTCATTGGCGGCCCATTTGTCCCTGGCAACGGACAGTCCTGTGGCAGGTCCAGACCATTTTCCCGCAACATTCTTCCAAACGATGATCTTTGGAAAATACTGGAGTCTGAGCTGCTGCCATATGATCCTATGTCTATATAGCTAAAACAATAATTGGCATCAGCCACTGCTAGTAATACAAAAGAAAAATATTTTTTGTAGTTAAAGTATTTGGTTCCACTGCCGATGGGCATCCCTACCCTCATATGTTTTCCATCAATTGCCCCGAGACAATTTGGGAAATTGCAACGATACCAGAAAACTTCCACTATCTTGCACCAATCTTCGCAAGTGGGGTTCTTCAGGACCAAATCCCTAAGGACATTCCAGATGTCTCTGCAGGTATCGTGGACAATATTGCCAACCAAAAACTCATAATGCAAACTTGCAAAGGAATGTCCAGTTGCCAGGTACCTAAAATGGAAAAGTACATACAGTTTATTATAATGATACATATTTACACTAAGCTAATTCAATAAACTAAAAAAAAAAAAAAAAAAAAAAAAAAAAAAAAAAAAAAAAAATGAGCTAGGAAGGAGGTGCCTGAGTAAGTGAAGGAAGAAGAAGAGGAGCAGGAGAAAGACACTGGTGATGTAGAGGCAAAGTTAATATTGTAAAAACAATCTCACGCACAATTACATGCTAGTATTTATTTTTTTACTTCATGTAAAGAGGATGAAAGAATGATGTGGATATCCAAATGCCACATAGAAGTTAAGAAGAAGAAAAAATAATAGGTATGAAAAGTTACCTCAATGTTATAATGAGTCTTTCAACAGCTGGAATACTCCTTCGGAAACTTGTGTTTTGTCGCTCTAGATGGCTAGAGAGCAAAGCCAACAATTCATCAAAACTGTAAAGAGATAAAATATGGCTATTATTTACATTGACCATGTAAAAATCAAACATTTAAAAATCGAGTTCCATTTTTATAACAATTTGATCAGGTTATAGTTAACACTTCTAGCTATTCAAACCTAAAAATTCTAAAAAGAGTCATACTGACCAGGCATATACACATTTTCCTAAATATATCTGGCAGCATTTGCAAGTTGACATCAAAAAATGTTCTCACCTTTTAATTGACATCTTTGTGTAGTTGAAGAATTCGTCTTCATGAGTACGGAGGTCGTTGTAAAGGACCCCAAACTGGCCTCTCACTTCCCTTGGGGCGATGATGGGATGGATCCAAAACCTATGCCTTCTCCTCCTCCGGTTATCCTCCTCTTCTCCATCTATAAATGCTGCTACAGCAGCCAAAATGACTGCTGACCCAACATGTTTGCTAACAAACATTCAACACGTGACAACGAAAAAGGAAGGGGAAATAACTAAGCAGGATAAGGAATTACATCACTATGACTAAATCGCAGAACATCCAAGTCGCACAAAGTCGTTTTTAAAGTTGCAACAAAACGCACCACTAATCGCATCGCAAAGTACGCGCGACTTTGGGGACGCACTAGTGGAAACATAGCCTAAGTGAATTGTTATTTAACACAGTTGCTGTATTTATTGGATACATTAGTAACTCATTGAATATTTTCATGTGCTGTTTTTTTTTTCAGGTCAACCTCTTGTTGACTGCATTAAAACAGAAGCGTAAAAAAAAAAAAGGGGGTACATTTTCCACAATGCTTTTTTTTTTGGGGGGGGGGGGGGGGGGGGCGAGAGGGTTGGGGCTTTAGTAGTTTACAATTTTATTTTTTGCACTTTAAGATTTATTGCATTTTTTTTTCTTAACCCTGTTGGTGGGCTCTAAACAGACCTGACATCTCCCTTTTGAGACAGAGAAAGGGACTGAGGACAGGGATTCCCCAGTCCCTTTCTCAGCATTGAAGATGACAGGACACGGAGATAGATAGATTAGATAGATATTGTGTTGGCCTATCACATAAATCCACAAAAAAAAAAAAATACATTTACGTTTTTGGTTGTAACATGACAAAATGTGAAAAATGCCAAGGCACCGTGTGTATATAAAATATATTTGCGTTTTATAGTTGGCCCCCTTACTTTTGTCCCTGTCCCCCCCCCCCCCCCCCAAATATAAAAGCTGGAGACTCCACTGGATGGATGCAAATAGAAGAGATGTAGTTATTCACAAATCTGGCTTTACTCCCTGCTGAGAAGAGAGGTGACCAGAAGTTACCTCTTCTTATAATCTCCTTGTTTTACAAGGAGAGCAGGTAAAAGGGAGGGGTAAGAAATACAGTAGCTCAGTTGGGTAGCATCCAATTCAGGTATGACACCACCCCAGATAATGACAAAACTGAAAAAAAAAATTTAAAAAAAGTTTAAAAGTATAAAAAAGTTTACCTTTATGGAAAAATATAATAAATGCACATATTTTTGCAGAAAAAAAAAAAAGTGCATTCATATTTTTCCCCAGCAGTAGCCTGGAAAGCATTGCACTCATGATCAGTAGTAGATCATGGGTGCAATGTGGGCACCTGCAGACTTGTACTCTGGCTTTCAGCCCATACCACTGTGCAGGTTTTCTGTTTGTAAGCCGTAGGATGTCAATGAACTACCAGAGCGCTCATTAAAACTACAATCCTGTCAGGTGTGGTGGTGTATTTTGTTCATTCATGGGAAACTTTTTAAAAAGTGACAGCAGGGGTGGGGAGAAGAACCCTTCTGTCATGGGGTCGGGGGGAGAGGCAGCAGGTGCTGGAACATGTTACAGGTTCCAAAGGTTAACTTATCCCTTTAAATGCCTGTGTCACTTCTCAAAGAATGTTAAGAAAAACTGCAAATGTTAGATTAGTGGCTAGCAGCTCATAATTTCCTACTACACAATAAGAGCCGGTTCACACAGGGACGACTTGTCAGGTGACTTTGCCGCCTGACAAGTCGCGTTTCGTTATGTACTATGGAACCGTTCTAATAGGAACGACTCAAGTCGCTCCGACTTAGAAAAAGGTTCCTGTACTAGTTTTGGGGCGACTTCAGGCAACTTGCATTGACTTCTATACAGAAGTCCTTTTGCAAGCCGCCGCTGAAGTCGTGTGCAGGTCGCTTAGGGCAGTCGCGCTGCCCCTGTGTGAACCGGCTCTTAACTGCAGTAGCAGGTGCAGAAAACAGGTGAACTTACTGTATTTTAAAGAATATTTAACAGATACAGTATTCATGTGTGAAACAATTTTAGAGCAAATTATTTTAGGCTCCTTTTACAGGAAGCCACTCTGATCAGCAGGGGATCTGTGAGCTGATCCTCTACTGATCGGAGTCAAACAGTAGAGATGTCACATCCATGTCTGCTCAGTTTATGCAGAGGGGACACGGGCAGACTCCGCGGAGATTGATGGTCGGCCGGGTGTAAACAGACTTTTCCTTACTGGACCTGATCGAACCCATAGATAGGTGGGTGTAAATGATCTTGTGCCTGTCCATAGGGCTCCATAGACCTGATCAGAATGCCTGTGTGAAAGGGGCCTTAGAATTCAGTTATTGAGATAGATTTTACTTAAAGAGGAACTGCAGTCTGCTCACATAATTTCTAATAAAAACATATTTGCCATTCTGAAGCTTCCCTCCAACCACTTTGCATATTTTATATATACTGAGATTCTGTACTTGCCAAATAGTTTGCAGAAATCTCCCTCCACCAAGTCTGGCTGCAATCATTTTAATTGTGGGCAGCTAAAGCTGCTGCCTGTATACTTCCTGGATTTACAGAGGCACGCCTCCAGCTCTGCAGCTCTCATTGGCCCTCTTATGACTCATCCCCCCTCCCTTCCTAATGTAGCACCCTCTACCAATAGGTAGGTGCTAGTAATGGTTATTTTACTAGGGTTTTCAGGCCAGGCAAATTTAGGCAGGCTTATGCTGCAAGCTAGGCCTGTCTGTTTTGATCTGGGAGTGGTCAGAGTAGCAGTGGGTGTGACCACCTGTGCTCTAGCTCTGGGGCGCCTCCCCTGCTTCCAGAGAGAAGATTCTGGAAGAGGGGCTGGGCCTGGAACTGGAGTGGCAGGCAGCTCATGTGGGAGCCCCGACCAATCCCCAATTGGTATTGGCAGGCCTCCTATATAAGCTGAGGTGATATGCCACTGGGGGGAGAATCTGGCTAAGTGAAGTGAGGAGTGGAATGCTAGGCAGCAGCAGGAGGGCACCCCCATCTGGGGGGGGGTGTACCGATTGCAGGAGGAGGCCCGGAGAGAGCTGTGAGGGAACTTTTCCTCTACACGATCATTGGCAATGTCTTTGTCATCACACGGTCGGTGGCAGAGAACTCCTAGAGCAGAGCGGCAGGTGAAGCTGACGGAACGCATGGTCCGATCAAGTTCCTCATCAAGGACTCAGGGTTGTGGAAGGTCGGTGATTAACACAGTGGGTGGCTGGAGGTGCCAGGAAGTCTGAGGGAACTCTGCTTTTACACTAGTCATTAGAGTCGAGACTGTGGGGATCTGTGTCAAATCGATGTGACCTGAGGGCACAGGATTTGAAAGTTGGGCTGGCTGGGAACAGTAGTCCACCATCTAAGTCATGCTTTTAAAACTACTAGGCCTCCTGGGAGAGGTTCTGCAGGCCTCAGGCCTAGTAGCAGTGAGCAACCAGAGCCGGTAGAGGGGCTTATTAGGAGTGGGTCCCTATTACCCAATAGAAGAAGATGCGACATACTTTAATCCAGTAACTACAAGTTTGTGCAGGAGGAAACCAGTGTGGGTAGAAGGAACTAAGTTTGTTCAAGAGGAGTGACAGTCTGCATGGTGATGCAGGAGGAGATTTACATTTAATGTTCATGCACATCTAATCTACTGGCTCTCACATTGTGCTGTTGTGCTCAAATTATAAATATGATGGCAATGATGAATGCTATGGGCATCCCATATTCCTAACCCCTATCCAAGTTGTACCCCCAATAAAACTAACAAGACTGTTCATAGTCTCTGGAAGTGATGTAGGAAGTCTGGCAGTGGGGTGGATTGTTTGTTACTAGCTGCAACACCATGGCTACACTGGCAAACTCATGAGTGAGCTGTGCATGATGTCATAAGCCTAGGCTTTTTTTTTACAGACAAGAAACAGGAAGTGGGTTGTATAAGGGATTTACTCACAGAAAAAACATGTTTTACTATCCAAAGTTAAAACAACAAGGGCAGAAGATTTAATAGATGGAACATTGAAAAAAAATGACTGAAGTTCCCCTTTAAACACAATGCATAAATTCACAAAATGTTTAAAAGGTGACGCTAAAAGGTGTTCTTAAAAAATAACCCATACACATTCACTCCTTAAAGCTTTTGTTACCTCAACACTTCATATTCTTGATCTGTGCCTGCTGTACCTTGTACTTGTATGAGAGTCTCCTGTTCTCTTTGTATTGCTTCCTTTATGTGAAATCCCTGGTGTTCCTGCCAGTCCCTCTGCTTTCCTATTAAAAAAAACTGACCAAACTAAGCAGGAGAGCACAGTGTGATCAGTTCTATAGCTAGCTGTGAGCCTAGCATACTCTCCTCTAATGATGAGAGAGAGTGAGAGTGTACTTTGGACAGTATAAAAAAGGAGGCACAATTATATTTTCACTTTAAAATCATGGTACTTCATCACCCCCTCAAAAACTGAAAATAAAATCTTGTCACATTGTGCTTCAAACTGTCAACAAACAAATCCTAGTAAAAAGGAGGGGGGGGGGGGGGGTTGTAGTGCATGTCCTACTTTTTTCAACACACACACACACCACAGTAGAGTAAATTGAGCTTATAGGACTCAAGGCAAATTTCCTGGTTTATGTATTGAGACTGCGTTGGGGGAGGCTGCTCAGTACAGTCCAATGCATATGGTGTGAACAAGGCTGCGTTACAATTAACACCATTAGCGGAAAATAAACAGAACATTTTTTGTTCATTCTGAGTATGCAGGAAAGTGCAATAAGTACGAGACTATAAAGAATATTAAAAGAAAACTCATAGGTTAATTTGTGTACAAGGTACAAAAGTGCAGCTTGACAGTATATATTTGCTTGTATTAACTTAACACCAGCAATTACCAGTACTATAAATACAACTTATATATGTAATAAATAAATGATTTCTTGCAAGATTAATACTTGCCCACTCAGGTATCATAAGAAGGTCTGGAAAAGTAGTAAATGTTCTCAATCCTGTTGGCAATGGAGAGATGTCCCCATACACAGATGCTGCAATAGTGGATGCCATTGTGTCTACCCTTCTAGCCTGTGAGTTTGAACTAAAGGAGATATAATATGTTAAAAAGTGCCCTGTCTAATAGTGCTATTAAGCTGCAATAGGTTAGATGCTAATTACTCAAGTCTTTCCCCACCTTGAAGGGGTGGTTAGCCAATCTCACCACTCCCTTAGCAATTCAGTGCTTTAAGTGAGTGTACTTGGATTGTAGAGGAACAATAGCCTGGAAATACAAGAATTTCAGGATCTGTATAAAATACCTGACAGGTGTTCTGCTCAGCTGTACAGAGACTGTTGCAAACTGCACCTATATAGTTTATTAAATGATACCATATCGCTTGTATGTTTTTTAAGAAATGAAAGAACTCAAAATGTACAAACATTGCCATAATTTATAGTTTTAACTATAACCTACACACTATGCTTTGTCAGTTTCAAAAGCTGGGAAAGTTACAGATGAACAGCTGATCTCTTAAAGCAGACATTCAGACTATTTGTTCCTCTTGTCTAAGCAGGATATGTAGCGCTGAAGGGAACACACACCTTCCATTTTTTGTGAGTGGACTTTCTGGATGCACAAGGACCAGTGGTGGAACAAGGTCAACTAGGTCAGTGGTTCTCAACTCCTGTCCTCAGGATTCACTAATAGGCCAGACTTTAAGTATTACCTTGGGGAGATGCAGACTAGAATACTGCAATCACTGAGCAGCAAACTATATCACCTGTGATGTATTTCAGTTATCTTGCAAACCTGGATTGTTAGTGGGTCCTGAGGACAGGAGTTGAGAACCACTGAACTAGAGCCTAGGGGAAAGATGGGAAACTGCACCCAGCACCCCACGCCCCATGACCTGCCTTCCCTCCCTCCTCCTGGTAGGATGGAGGCCAATAGTGGTGAGGGCCAAAATGTTTGTAATGTTTGTTCTATGCAAAAAAATAGCAGCTACCCGAAGTGTCACTGGAAGGAAAAAATGGCCTCGAGTTAGTGGTGTCCCTGAAATAAAATAAAGTCTCTGCATCAGTGGTGTCTCCAGAAGGAAAAAATGTCCTTTAGTCAGCGGTGTCACTGGAAGGAAAAATGTCCCTGCGTTGGTGGTGTCACTTAAAAAAAAAAAAAAAACCCTACATCAGTGGCATCACTGAAAGAAACACCATTGCAAAGCCCATCCCCCATCCCCAGTACAGAACTCTTCACTCAACCCTGACCCTCCCACTCATCACCAGAAAGCTCACCTCTCCTTTAGTACAGAGCATCCCCTCTTCCCCCCAGTACACAGGGCTCCCCCCTTCTCCCTCTCCACCCACTACACAGAGCTCCCCCCTCCTCCCACTCCCCCAAGACACAGGGCTCCCCCTCCTCCTTCTTCCCCAGTACACAGGGCTCCCCCTCCTCCCTGTACACATAGCTCCCCCCTCCTCCTTCTCCCAAGACACAGGGCTCCCCCTCCTCCCTCTTCCCCAGTACACAAAGACCCCCCCCTATCTTTCACCCCCGTACACAGAGCTCTCCTCCCGCTCCCCTCAGTACACAGATCCCCTCTTCTTGTCGGGGAAATGGCCGTATGAGAACTGGCAATATTGCCATAGCTCCCAACTGTCCCTGATTTCAAAGGGACTTTCCCTGATTTGGAGCAATGTCCCTCTGTCCCTCATTCCTCCTCATTTGTCCCTCATTTTGGTCTGATCTATAAAGATGTATATAAAATGCACTTTTTATCTATCAAAAAGTGTTTCCCAGCACTAAACCTTTCATCTGATTTCTAAATTAATGCATTTGTAAATTCCAAAAGGTATAGTAGTGGTAAAAAAAGCACTTGTGGGTTTGACCAATCTTATTTTTTTGTACAATTCTTCTTTAAGGGGGTGTGGCCAGGGGTGTGTCCTATGCCTGCATACTTTTGCTGATAAGTGTCCCTCATTCCCATCTCAAAAAGTTGGGAGGGATGACTAGAGCTGCCACCTCATCCCTTTAAACCCGAACACATATGAATTACACAGGTTCTGAGGCTAATTAAATGCAGATAAGGCACCATGTGAGTTTAATTACCACCTTAATCAGCCACAGAACCTGTGTAATTCATATGTGTTCGGGTTTAAAGGGATGAGGTGACAACCATAGGGATGACATTGCCAGTACTGGTAATGGTCGCATATGCAACAACGCTAATTGGCAGATGTGCGTGCGCTAGGGATGAGCCGAACACCTCCCGGTTCGGTTCGCACCAGAACCTGCGAACGGCCCGAAAATTCGCACAAACGTTAGAACCCCATTGAGGTCTATGGGACTCGAATGTTCGAAATCAAAATTTTAAAGGATAATTTGCATGGTATTGTCCTAAAAAGGGTTTGAGGACCCGGGTCCTGCCCCAGGGGACATATATCAATGCAAAAAAAAGTTTTAAAAACGTCAGTTTTTTCGGGAGCAGTGATTTTAATGATGCTTAAAGTAAAAAAAAAAAAAGTGAAATATTCCTTTAAATATTGGACCTGGGGGGTGTCTATAGTATGCCAGTCCCTGCACAAAATTACATTTTTAAAGGAATAAAAGTAATTTAAAACTGCTTGTGGCTTTAATGTAATGTCGGGTCCTGGCAATATGAATGAAAATTACTGAGACAAACGGCATGGGTACCCCCCCAGTCCATTACCAGGCTCTTTGGGTCTTGTATGGATATTAAGGGGAACCCCGCACCCAAATTAAAAAAAGGAAAGGCGTGGGGCCACCAGGCCTTATATACTCTGAACAGCAGTATACAGGCGGTGCAAACAAGACAGGGACTGTAGGTTTGTTGTTAGGTAGAATCTGTTTGTAATTTTGAACTGGTACATTTTTAACGTGTTTAACTCCAGCCAAAAAATCTATTTTAAGCTTTTTGGAAAACATAGGGAAGGGTTATCACCCCTGTGACATTTGTTTTGCTGTCTGTGCTCCTCTTCAGAAGATTTCACCTCACTTTCTGTCCCAATGACAAATGTTTTTTGAAAATTTGGGGTTTTTAGTGAAACAAGGATTGGTGTTAAAGCATCAGTGGAAAGGAGAAACGTTTTTCCCATATTAACTCTTACAGGAGAGAATTTCCCTTCCTAGGGGTAGATTTCATCTCACTTCCTGTTGTCTCCTTCCGTTTGCAAGTAAGAGTCGTTTGTAAGTTGGATGTTTGAAAGCAGGGTCCTGCCCTATATACTCTGCAGAAATTTGGGCCTTAGGTGTTGGTGTTGCCACAACACTGTAAGCCCTCACAGGGCCCTGCTATGAAATATTAGATCAAGAATTGTAATTACATGCACCTGTTGAACAGGAGCAAAAAAATTGGGCCTTTGGTGGTGGTGCTGGTGCCACATCAATGTAAGTCCTCACAGTTACTCTTGGTGGGTGCTGGAACAGGCCCTGCTGTGAAATATTGGATCAAAAATTGTAATTACACGCCCCTGTTAAACAGGGGCTGAAAAATTGGGCCTTAGCCACTGGTGGTGGTGCCCAGAACCAAAAATGTTCTTACAAGCTATCAGCATGATCATTGAGGAGGAAGAGGATAATCACTCAGCATAACAGGATAGTCACTCAGCATCAGCATAGGCAGTCTTGAAGGGATCTGACATTTCAAAAAAAAATAATTCGGTTACATCAGCATCAGGTGCTTGGTAGCTGGTGGTGATCCAAGACTGATTCATTTTTATGAAGGTCAGTCGATCGACCGAGTCGGTGGACAGACGCACCCTGTGATCGGTTACAAAGCCTCCAGCAGCACTGAAAGTGCGTTCCGAAAGAACGCTGGATGCAGGACAGGCCAGTAGCTCAATTGCATACTGTGCAAGCTCTGACCAGTGATCCATCCTCAAGACCCACTAACCCAGAGGATTTTCGGTGGGAAAGGTGTCCAAATCAGAGCTTGCCCCTAGGTATTCCTGCACGACGTAAAACAGACGCTGGCGATGGTTGCTGGAACCGATCATACCTTGGGGCTGCGGACTAAAAAATTATCTGAACGCATCGGTCAGACATCCACCTTCTCCACCGCTCCTTCTTTGACTGACCGAAGCCTCAGCAACACTTTGTCCAGGAACAGGAGTTTGTAACCTCCTAGTCTCTGGGAACGCGTTGCACAGACCTTTCTGAAAGGCCTCCCGAAGATGTTTCATCCTCTGCTTCCTCTGCGATGGCAAGATAAGGTCCGCAACCTTACCCTTGTAACGTGGATCAAGGAGGGTTGCCAGCCAGTATTGATCCCTCTCCTTGATACCACGAATACGAGGATCCTTCCGCAGGCTTTGCAGGATCAGGGTGGCCATGCAGCGTAGGTTTGCTGAGGCATTCGGTCCAGAGTCCTCTGGGTCACTAAGGACGACATGATCCGCAGCCACCTCCTCCCAGCCACGTACAAGTCCATGGGTTTCTTGGGACTGTAAATGATCCCTTAAAGACTGCTGCTGATGCTGAGTGCCAGGCTCCACCTCCATGCTGACACAATCCTCCTCCTCCTCCTCTACCTGTGTGATTGGCGGGCATGCAGGAACACTGTCTGGATAAAGGGGGCCTTGAGAGCTAAGGAAGTCCTCCTCTTCCTGCCTCTGTTCTGCCTCAAGGGCCCTGTCCATTATTCCACGCAGTGTGTGCTCCAACAGGTGGACAAGGGGGACAGTGTCACTGATGCATGCACTGTCACTGCTCACTATCCTCGTGGCCTCCTCAAATGGTGACAGGACAGTGCATGCACCCCTGATCATGGCCCACTGGCGTAGGGAAAAAACCAAGCTCCCCTGACCATGTCCTGGTGCCATAGTCGCACAGGTACTCATTGATGGCCCTCTGCTGCATGTGCAGCCGCTGCAGCATGGCCAACGTTGAGTTCCACCTGGTGGGCATGTCACAGATTAGGCGGTTCTTGGGCAGGTTAAATTCCTTTTGGAGGTCTGCCAGCCGAGCACTGGCATTATATGACCGGCGGAAATGCACACAGACTTTCCTGGCCTGCCTCAGGACATCCTGTAAGCCCGGGTACCTGCCCAAGAACCGCTGCACCACCAAGTTAAGGACGTGAGCCAAACAGGGCACATGGGTCAATTGTCCCTGTCGGAGGGCGGAGAGGAGGTTGGTGCCATTGTTGCAAACCACCATTTCTGCCTTAAGTTGGCATGGCGTCAACCACCTCTGAATCTGCCCCTGCAGAGCTGACAGAATCTCTGCCCCAGTGTGGCTCCTGTCCCCCAAGCACACCAGCTCAAACACCGCATGGCATCTTTTGGCCTGCGTACTTGCGTAGCCCCTTGAACGCCTACGGGGCACTGCTGGTTCCAAGGACAAAGCACAGGAAGAGGCCATGGAGGAAGAAGAAGAGGAGGGGGTGGAGGAGAGAGGTGTGTCAGAATTACCAGTAGTGGCATTTTGGAGGCGTGGTGGCGGAACAACCTCCAACACTACTGCACCTTGTCCTGCATCCTTCCCAGCTGCCAGCAGAGTCACCCAATGCACCGTGAAACTTAGGTAACGTCCCTGTCCATGCCTGCTGGACCATGAGTCAGCGGTAATATGCACCTTACCGCTGACCGCCCTGTCCAGCGAGGCCAAGACATTGCCTTCCACATGCCGGTAGAGAGCTGGAATCGCCTTTCGCGAGAAAAAGTGGTGTTTGGGAACCTGCCACTGAGGAACCGCACATTCCACAAACTCACGGAAGGGGGCAGAGTCTACCAACTGAAAAGGTAGCAGTTGAAGTGCTAGCAATTTTGCCAAGCTAGCATTCAACCGCTGGGCATGTGGATGGCTGGGAGCGAACTTCTTTCTGCTGTGCAGCAGCTGGGGCAGGGAAATTTGCCTGGTACAATCTGACGTCGGTGTACCAATAGCAGATTGCCCGCAAGTACTTGGCTGTGACACACCTAATTCTACACCTTCATTCCTCTCAGTGCAGGTCTCAGAGAGGACTGAAGCAGTGGCGTCTCCAGCTTTCATATTTAGGGGGGGCACATGGGGGGACAGGGACAAAAGTAGGGGGGCAACTATAAAATGCAATTATATATATCCTGGGGCCCTTTACTACGATCCCACAGCGGCCCTTTCACATGTTCTGCAGTGAGCTCCATTCCTAATGTATTGGGGCCCCCAGGGTGGCAGAAAACAAGAGATATATGTCAGCAGCATACCAAGAAAATATAAGGGTCCAAAGCAGTGGGAGAACTATCAGGGTTGCAAAGGTTGTCTTGCCACCAGGCCCTGGTGTTCTGCCACTGTGGGGTTCCCCAGCCTCCTCTTGCTGTCCTGCCCCTGCTATTGACAGCGCTGGTCTGGCATCTCTTGGAATTTACAGGCTGGTTCTCCTGTCCTAAGGACGGGAGAAATCAGTCTGTTTTTTCAGTAACTGAGAGTCCTGGTGGAGTCCTTCCTGCAACTCGCTCTTCTCCCTGCCAATGAGGATGCAGGGGAAGGAGCAGATCAGGCAGCCGTGGTTGTGTGAGCGCTCGCATTATGCAGTGTCAGCGAGCAGAGGGAGGGGGGAGGAATCACCTGCAGGAGCTGACTGGGGACGCTCTCCCTCTTAGACATTGCCTTTTTTGTAAAAAAAAAAAAAAAACATTTTCTTTGGGGGGGGGGGGGGGGGGGCACATGGTGGGGCACAGCATAATGTTGCGGGGGTCAGGGCCCCCTCTGGCCCCCCCTAAGGTCGCAATTGGACTGAAGGTATAGTGGGGTTGGAGATCCCAGCTGATGAGAAGCAAGGAGAGGTCCTCTTTGTTCTTTGGTGTAGGTCTTTTAGCTACGCTTGCCAACGAACTGCATGGCAGGTCAATATATGTCTGGTCAAGTATGTGGTGCCCAAGCGGGAGATGTCTTGGGCCCGCGAGATACGCTTGAGACATATGTAGCAAATAGCAGCGGTGCGATCTGATGCACTCATCTCAAAAAAGGCCCACACCAAAGAACTTTTGGAATGACGCGCAGAGACAGCAGCAACCTGCACATGCGGAGCTCTGCGGTGTGATGCAGTCAGTGTGCTGCCCTTAGGCTGGCCCCTGGAGGGCATCCTGCCTCGTTGGTGATGTGCTTCCTCCTCCTCTCTCCTATCAGGCACCCACATGGAGTCAGTGACCTCATCATCCCCTCCCTCCTCATCACTGGAGCAAACCTGGCAGAATGCTGCAGCAGGGGGAACATGACTGCCAGATAGCTGTCCTTCTTGGGCACCCCCTCTGTCCAGGCTCACATTACTGCCTTCATCTAGCTGAGTACCATTATCAGAGCCTTCAAAACGCTGGGCATCCTCCTGGAGCATGTGCCCAACACTGTGGTCAAACAGTTCGAGGGACTCCTCAGGAGGACATGGTGGGGCTTGGGAAGGAGTCACTGATGCCATTGAGCCGAGGGAAGAGGCCGCGTTGGCAGCTGCTTTGCCAGACAAAGTACCCTGAGCCTGGGTGAGAGAGGATGAGGAGGATGAGGACGGCTTGGTCATCCACTCGACCAAGTCTTCCTCATGTTGCGGCTCAACATGGCCAGCTGCCGAAAAAAAGGCCAAGCGTGTTCCACGGCCACATGCTGATGAGGATGCACTGTGTCGACCAGCACTGTTGCCTCTAGACACAGAGCCTGCTTGCCCTCTTTTATTGGCTTGTGACTGTCTGCCTCTCCTTGTTGGCCTTCCAGACATACTATTGGCCTGCAGTGAGCTGCACAAAACTGGGATGTACATATATATATATATATATATATATATATATATATATATATATATATATATATATATATATATATATATATATATATATATACCAATTATACTGCAGCTAGCAGAATCAACTGCCTGCCTGTAGTATTATTAGTATGATAACACCTGCACTTGTCTTCAGTTAGCTATACTGTAGGTGCAACTGTGCAGGGTACACAGTACAGTAACTTGAAATAGGTCAAGAGCCTACACAAGCACCTGGCTGCAGGTAGCTATACTGTAGGTGCAACTGTGCGGGGTACACAGTACAGTAACTGGAAATACGTCAAGAGCCTACACAAGCACCTGGCTGCAGGTAGCTATACTGTAGGTGCAACTGTGCGGGGTACACAGTACAGTAACTGGAACTACGTCAAGAGCCTACACAAGCACCTGGCTGCAGGTAGTTATACTGTAGGTGAGACTGTGCAGGGTACACAGTACAGTAACTGGAAATACGTCAAGAGCCTACGCAAGCACCTGGCTGCAGGTAGCTATACTGTAGGTGAGACTGCAGGGTACACAGTACAGTAACTGGAAATACGTCAACAGCCTACACAAGCACCTGGCTGCCGGTAGCTATACTGTAGGTGAGACTGTGCGGGGTACACAGTAGAGTAAATGGAAATACTTCAAAGAGCCTACACAAGCACCTGGCTGCAGGTAGCTATACTGTACAGTAACACAGTACAGTAACTGGAAATACGTCAAGAGCCTACACAAGCACCTGGCTGCAGGTAGCTATACTGTAGGTGAGACTGTGCAGGGTACACAGTACAGTAAATGGAAATACTTCAAAGAGCCTACACAAGCACCTGGCTGCAGGTAGCTATACTGTAGGTGAGACTGTACAGGGTACACAGTACAGTAACTGGAAATACTTCAAGGAGCCTACACAAGCACCCGGCTGCAGGTAGCTATACTGTAGGTGAGACTGTGCAGGGTACACAGTACAGTAACTGGAAATACTGTAAAAACACCTGCCTGCCTGTCAGTATATTAGGAAGAGAAGAACAGGAACTAGCTAAACTGAATATAT
This sequence comes from Aquarana catesbeiana, assembly GCF_042186555.1. Classification (NCBI taxonomy): domain Eukaryota; kingdom Metazoa; phylum Chordata; class Amphibia; order Anura; family Ranidae; genus Aquarana; species Aquarana catesbeiana. The sequence goes on from NC_133327.1 coordinate 571,815,593, forward strand.
ATATATATATATATATCTATATATATATATCTATATATCTATATATATATATATAGATATATATATATATATATATATATCTATATATATATATACACAACACCTGGGATGCATATATATATATATATATATATACACAATACACTGTAACTGCAGCTAACTGACTCTACCTGCCTACTCTATCTAACTTAAATCAAATGACACTGTCTCTCTCTCTATCTCTGTCTCAACGCCGGAACACACTACACAGGGCCGGCGTGCAGGCGGCCTTATATAGTGTGGGCCGTGTACTAAACCCCCTGAGCCATAATTGGCCAAAGCCTCTTTGGCTGTGGCCAATTACGGCTCTCTGTACACACAGCGCTGTGATTGGCCAAGCATGCGGGTCATAGTGCATGCTTGGCCATTCATCAGCCAGCAATGCACTGCGATGCCGCAGTGAATTATGGGCCGTGACGCGCCACTTGAAATTGGTGCGAATGGCCCATATCGTTCGTAACTCGGCGAACCACCGAACACACAATGTTCGAGTCGAACATGGGTTCGACTCGAACATGGGTTCAACTCGAACACGAAGCTCATCCCTAGCGTGCGCAATAGGCACACAATGTGACAGATGCGGCCACTTACTGGTCTATAAAAGACTGCTGCTGAGCCTATCACATTGCTGGATTGTCATCAGCCTTCCTGTGTTCCGGAGCCCCTGTGCATATTCTATTGGATTTTCTGTTGTGACCCGACTTGCTCCTGACCTGTCTGATCTGCTCTCCTGGTTTTGACCCCCTGGCTTGCTTTACTGACTTCGCTACTGTCTCCAGTGTATGATCCCAGCCTGTATCACAGACTTTGCTACCATTACCTATCCCTGGCTTGCCTTCCTGTATTTGACCTTGGCTAAATCCTGTTTCTGCTACCTGCTTCTTCCTCCTGACGGATCCACTGTGTTAGGCCCCTGGCCTGGCTTTCACTACAGTCTTTTGCACGCACTGTTGCCAAGTACTACTGAGGTTACCTAAGAGACTTTGGCCCAGCAGTGTATCCTGCCTCATCTGATATACTTCAGGTGACTACCGGCTCTGCTCTCCTGTATCAATCTGGTAACCTGTGCTTCTTTGGGCACAATACCTTCTGTACCATCTTCAGGGGTGTACTGCACATAGGGCCCTTTCACACTGGGGTGGTTTGCAGGCGATATTGCGCTAATAATAGCCCCTGCAAACCAACCCGAAACAGCCGCTACTGTCTCTCCAGTGTGAAAGCCCCGGGGGCTTTCACACTGGAGCAGTGCGGAGCAGTGAAGGAGTGGAGTATGCACCTCTCCTTCACCACTCCTGCCCATTGAAATCAATGGGACAGCGCGTCTATACCGCCGGCAAAGCGCCTCTGCAGAGGCACTTTTCAGTGGTCTGTAACCCTTTCTCAGCCGCTAGCGGGGGGTAAAACCGCCCCGCTAGGGGCCGAATACCAACGGTAAAGCGCCGCTTACAATAGCAGTGCTTTACCGCAGATGCTGCCCCCGCCCCAGTGTGAAAGAGGCCTTAGCCACAAGGGGAGCCCTCTCGGCACTTCAGCCTCCAACCAGGTACGTGACACTCCTCCTACTACAGACTCCCACCTGATCTGTCTCTCCCCGAGTACACAGATCCCTCCCTTACTCTCCTCCCTCTTCCCCTCCACTACACAGAGCACTACCTCCTCCCCCTAGCACATGTAGCAAGGTCTCCGGCCTCCTTCAGTCTAAAGAGAACCTCCAGTGCCAGAGATAGCTGACATCCTTCTGTACATGGTGGGTTGTGAGGCATAGTGGGTGCAAGATGAATAAAGTTATTGGGCGCCAGACACTTCTTGAATGCAAAAGAGATGTTTATTTCTCTTACCAACTTTTATGGGGACAAGAGGGTTATGGCCAGGACACCCTTGAATAGTTGCTCTGGGAACTGTGGCGCCCGCCTTCTTCTTGCTGCGGCGAGCCAAAATGGTAATAGAGTCCATTTTGGAGTCTGTATTAACCCTCACAGCGCTGGGGGAAAGTGTCAAAAGACCATGCTGATCTCCTGAGCAATGAGACTTATTGGTTCTTCCCCACGTTGATAGTATACGCAACAACACAGTCTATGAGAAGGGTAAAGGTTACTTGCCAACTTCCCACGGAGCCAGACGGAGTCCCGATGGAGCCGAAGCCAGTTGCTATGGGTGACTGCTGCAAGGACAATGCCTTAGCCCCACGTTGGTCGCCAAATGTAGCAAGGTCTCTGGCCTCCTTCAGTCTAATGAGAACCTCCAGGGCCAGAGATAGCTGACATCCTTCTGTACATGGTGGGTTGTGAGGCATAGTGGGTGCAAGATGGATAAAGTTATTGGGCCCCAGACACTTCTTGAATGCAAAAGAGATGTTCTCTTATAAACTTTTAAGGGGGAAAGAGGGTTAGGGCCAGGACACCCTTGAGTAGTTGCAAGTTCAATTAGCAGACTCCGAGACTTGATCACCGCCTGAAGTTCCCGATTCTCCACCGTGCCCGTTCTGTGAGAATATTGCTCTGATACTTGCCTCAGTTACTTACTGTGGTCCCTGGTAATTAGGTGGTTGGTCCCTTAGTGGTGACAGCTTCCCCTCTACCTCTGACCACTTACAGGTTCCCCGGCCGGCAGAACCATCACTTCTGGTTGAACTGCAAGCTGCAATCCCAACCCTGCGCTGCTCTCTTGCTTCTGGATAGGCCATCAGACAGCCTAGCAGCCAGACACCCCCTGGGATAGGCCCAATCTCTGGCCTAGCAGCCGGGGCCACACGACACAGGTCCACCCAGACAGCCGTCCAGGTAGCACAGAAGATAGATCAGCTGACTCCACCCGAATATATATGCTCTCCCAGCAGGCCAAGGGATCCAAGAAAACCCTTGCCCACTGGCTGAGATACCCCATAACCTGACCTTGGGTTGCCCTTCTCATATCTAATACCACCAAGTACCCGGCCACCTAGTGGTAGAAGAGAAAAGTGCAACAAGGTCAAACTTAGGGAGAAATCAATGGATCTCTAACAATAAACCAGGATAACTACTCCTGGCAAGTAAATTTGTGAGGCGCATCCCTGCCTAAACTCCAGGATGCTACATCCTCCCCCTGCCCAAAAAACAATGTCTCGGAGTTTGCAGAAAAAAATAATAATTTGAGCTCCCAAGCACAATGTCCTGGCAAAAACTGGGATGGGTGGGGAAACAGGGAAAGAAAAAGTAACAGGGTATATGGCGTACCACATGAAATAAACATGGTATTAGACACATGAGATAGTAGATCACATATGACAAGGAGATATCAAAAATAGTTATGTACAATTTTAAAAGTAAGCAAAGTCAATGGTATTTCTTCCTAACTATCTAATATATACAGTAATAACTAGATGTAGAAAGGGTTAGTGTTGTTGTACCGTTAGATCCCTGTCTCTCCTTAGCCAAGGAAGACGTGCCAACTCTGCAACACCTGAAAGAGAGTAAACAGCAATGCATAAGCATTCTATCCTATTGTAACATGCAATATATATACACACGTGATTGTATGGTTTTTCAATTGGGACGTACTAAATCATTTCATGTGAAAATGGCTTAATGTATCTTAATGTGTAATAAAGTGCCCAAACCTCAATCAATTGCCCTGAAACTTTGCACAGCCTAAGTTTTTACCTTTCCAAACCTACCCTATAAGTTTTATGCATTTCGGTGTTCCACAAGGTAAACTAGGGACATTAAGCTTGTTTTTTGGGGAGCTTAATGTACAAAAAAGACCTTAAATGTTAACCAATTTCCCCCAGACTTTACACAATAGGCTCTATCCATGCCAACATATTCTGAAAATGTCAGCTCATTTGGTAAATCACACCAAAATTTATTCACATTTAGCTATATTTTACAATGCTAAAACATTTCATGTGAACAGCTTAATGTAAAAAGAGCTTAACGTACGTATAATGTGCCTTAAAGTCAATCAATTGTCTTGAAACTTTGAGCAGCCTAAGTTCTCAACTTTCCAAACCTATCCAAGAAGTTTCATGCGATTTGGTGTTTCACAAGGCAAACTAGGGACAATAAGCTTGTTTTTTGGGGAGCTTAATGTGGCTTAACATACAAAACAGACCTTAAAGGTTAACCAATTTCCCCCAAACTTCACACAATAGAAGACTCTATCCATGCCAACATATTATGAAAATTTCAGCTAATTTTGTTAGTCACACCAAAAGTTATTTACGTTAAGCTATATTTTACAGTGCTAAAACATGAACAGCTTAATGTAAAAAGCGCTTAATGTACCATAATGTGCCTTAACCTTAATCTATTGTAATGAAACTTTGCACAGCCTAAGTTCTCAACTTACCAAACCTATCTAAGAAGTTTCATGCGATTCTGTGTTCCACAAGGCAAACTAGGGACATTAAGCCTGTTTTTTGGGGAGCTTAATGTGGCTTAATGTACAAAAAGACTTTAAATGTTAACCGACTTCCCCCAAACTTCACACAATAGAAGACTCTATCTATGCAAACGTATTCTGGAAATTTCAGTTCATTTGGTCAATCACACCAAAAGTTATTCACGTTAAGCTTTATTTTGCAATGCTAAAACATTTAATGTGAACAGCTTAACCACTTCCCGACCAGCGCACGCCAATGTACGTCGGCAGAATAGCACGGCTGGGCAAATGGACTTACAGGTACGTCCATTTAAATTCCCCGCCGTGCCATTGCGTGCGCGTGCCAGCCGGGAGCTCCGTGAGTCGGGTCGTGGGTCCCGCGGACTCGATCGCCGCGGGCATACCCGCGATCGCCTCACGGAGAGGACAAACGGGGAGATGCTGATGTAAACAGCATCTCGCCGTTCTGCCCAGTGACAAGTTTCATGATCACAGCTCCCTGTCATCGGCAGCAGTGATCAGCGTAGTAACACACACAGCCCATCCCCCCTACAGTTAGAATCACTCCCCTAGTACTGACTTAACCCCTCCCCGCCCCCTAGTGGTTAACCCCTTCACTGCCAGTGTCATTTACACAGTAATCAGTGCATTTTTAATCGCACTGATCGCTGTATAAATGACAATGGTCCCAAAAATGTGTCAAAAATGTCCGACATGTCCGCCATAACGTCGCAGTCACAATAAAAATCGCTGATCGCCGCCATTACTGGTAAAAAAAAAAAATATTAATAATAATGCCATAAAACTATCCCCTATTTTGTAAACGATATAACTTTTGCGCAAACCAATCAATAAACGCTTATTGCGATTTTTTTTTTACCAAAAATATGTAGAAGAATTCGATCGGCCTAAACTGAGGGAAAAAAATGTTTTTTTTATATATTTTTGGGGGATATTTATTATAACTGTAGCACTGGTAGATTTTTAATCTACTGCTGATAGGTAAATCTAGTGGGTTACTTGTTAGGTGAACTTAGATTTGCCTCTGTTACAGCTTGGCTGAGTTGTGTGTAGTTTCACACTACGCCGGTGGGTGTCGTTGTCACCATGGGCCAGTGTTGGAAAGGCAAAGTGTTGAAGCGTATGAGTGCTCCTCTGTCCCGGAGACAACTCGGTGGAGGTGGTCCTCCGAGTTGCATTCTGGGAGAGGGTATTTATGGGACAGACGCCATGTTTAGGGGTCTTCTTTCCATCCACCTGCTGGCCCTCCTGGCCGACAGGTATGCATTAGGAATACCACCTCATGGTCCTCCGTTCCAGAGACCCACGTCGCTGCAGCGTGTGGGTGGGCCCAGAAGCCTGTCTGGGGCCTACCACAGCGGCAGAGGAATGGTCCTGGGCTGTCTATCCTGAGTGAAGAAGCTGGACAACTGAGGAAATCCCAGGGGAGGACCCGTCATGGAAGGATCATGCAGAGTGCTGGTCTGGAGAGGGGCCTGGTGACTCAGTTGGAGGACAAATCCTCAAGTAATCTTACTGCATAGTACTGCCGGGTTGGCTTAAAGGTTCAAGTGCTGTGTCTGATATTCATCGTAAACCATTACATCCTGTGGCAGAGGATCGTACGGGTTTTGTTCCAAACAAGTCTGTGGCAGAGACTTTTGTTCGTGCTGTGTACTGGCTGCTAGGCATGTGAGAGAGGCCTATCCAGGCGGGCAAAGATTGAATCCCACAAGGGGATTGCATTCAACTACAAGTGTTCAATTCCTAATAATGTACTAAAGAATACTAAGAAAAGGTATTTGAGCTTCCCTGCAACTTTCCTTCTACCTCTTTCCTGCTACTTCCTTTATTACCTGTTCATTAAAGCATTGGAAAAGATACTCAAGTGTTTGGTGTCTACATTGTCCAGAGGTAAACTCAACGGGACCCTAGACCCGGTGCCGGTGAAACAGAGGTGGCGAAAGTGAAGGTAACAGCCCGCTTTAAATCAGCAGCTCCACCGAGAGTTATTGCTACATAACAAAATGTAAAAAATAATGCGTTTTTTTTTCAAAATTGTCGCTCTTATTTTATTTATAGCACAAAAAATAAAAATCACAGAGGTGATTAAATACCACCAAAAGAAAGCTCCGTCCATTTGTTCGCTGCCCGCAATGTGGAGAATATTTGTTTGTGGGGGGGCAACCTACCATGTCACCTTGTGCTTATCGTATGGACTGGGCTACAGGTATTGCCACAGTGGAAGCTGCTGCTACTGTTGAAAAAGAGCGGCAGGCCGAGATTTCGCTTGTTGTCACCGAAAGTGTTCCTGAGAGAGATACTGCGGTAACTAACTCATCAGCGGACATTACTTTGATTTCCGCGTCCACTACGCCTATCCCCGTTGTACCTGTCCAGAGGAAGGTGGGATACGTAAAGGCTTCCCGCGGCCGTGGTCGAGGCCTACCCCAGAGACTACTCGAACCGGAGAAGTCCACGTCAGGAACGGGTGAGAGATCAGAGGTAAAGGTATCTAGGACTTTGTGTAAATACTTGCCGGCAGAAGAGTTGAGAGATTCGGAGATAGATTCCATGTTGGATCTCTCCGGTGATGATGATTTATTTAAAACAATGTCGCAGGAACTGTTATGGGCTCAGGGTGAAGATGTTGCTTCTGCCTTAACTTTCTCAGAGTGGATAGCCCTGGATTCTGGGAGAACATCGTCTTGTGTGGAGCCACACAGTACAATCAAGGAGACATTGCCTAAAGTTACTACTTTGTTTCCAACACCCGTCGAGTCTATGGTGAGCAAGTCATTGAACTCTTGTGTGCCCCCTGGTTTGGGGAACAATAGATCGTTGCCTAAACTTGCACGTTTACAGAGAGTGCTTAACAAGCGTGTGGCCACGGAATATAGTCTGGAGTTCCCCTATGTTACTCAGGACATTATGCAAGAGATTGAAGCCAACCAGGAGATCTGGTACAGTGAGGCTGTTTGGGACTATTTGTCTTTGCCTAAGCCTTTCCGGAGAACTGGATATTCTGTCGCTATGGATGAACGCTTCAGTGGATGTTTCCTGCACTGGAACTGTGGTCGGCACATTCATGCTGACAAAGTGGTCATTTGCAGACCCGGAAAAGATGATGTTGTTTACTTTATTACTACAGTGGATAAACTGGGAAAGACACTGACATTGCCAGATCCTCGGTTTTACTGGTGATTATGGATAAAGAACTGTGGGGTATGTAGATAGACAGTGTCAGCGTTTAGAGATCTTCATGATCAAGATTTGGTGTTCATCTCAGTGTTTCTAAATCCAAGGCCCGTTTTTTGCTAGCTGGACTTCCTTCATTTAAAAGATATGACATACCTAAATATATATATAGGGATGGACTCCTCAAGTTATTTTAGTTGGTTCCTTAAAGGGAATATAAGAAAGATTATGGGAAGAGAGTTTCATTTTTCTTTCGGAATGAGACTTTGCTCCTAAACTGTATATATCTTGTGTGTGTGTTTAACTTTGTTTCTTTTCAGGAGCAAGTGGACCTCCTATCAAGCTGTTAGGCTTTTCAGCTAGATAGATAGTGGGGTTGCAACAGTCTTAATGTGGTTTTGTTTACGGATGATGTGAACATATTGTTTAACCACTTAACAACCGGCCCATAGCCAAATGACGGCTACAGGGCGGTTGTTTAACTCTGGGAGGACGTCCAGGGACGTCCTGCCAGAATTCTGCTCTCGCGCGCCCCCTAGGGCGCGCACTCGAGAGCATCCGTGATCGCCGGGTCCAGAGGATCCGGCGCATCACAGATCCCGGTAAATGGCCGCTGATCGCGGCCGTTTACCATGTGATCGCTCCGTCAAATGACGGAGCGATCACATGTAAACAAACCGGCGTCATCTGGTGACGCCGGTTCCTCTCCTCCCCCTCTCCTCCCCTCCTGTGTACCGATCGGTACACAGTGACCGAAGAGGCGGATGGATGGATGGCTGCAGCGTTGTGGGCTGCATCTGTAGTGCCCACAGCGCTGCACAGAGACATCCAGCCATCCATCCATCCATGCTCAGCCATCCCTACTACTCTGTATGCCCTGCAATGCTGTGCAATACTCTGCAATTCCCCCTGCAATACCCCGCAATACTCTGCCATACCCTGCAATACCCCGCAATACTCTGCCATACCCCGCAATAGTCTGCCATACCCTGCAATACCCCGCAATACTCTGCCATACCCTGCAATACCCCGCAATACTCTGCCATACCCTGCAATACCCCGCAATACTCTGCCATACCCTGCAATACCCCGCAATACTCTGCCATACCCTGCAATACCCCGCAATACTCTGCCATACCCCGCAATACTCTGCCATACCCTGCAATACCCCAAAATACTCTGCCATACCCCTCAATACTCTGCCATACCCTGGAATACCCCACAATACTCTGCCATACCCTGCAATACCCCGCAATACTCTGCCATACCCCGCAATACTCTGCCATACCCCGCAATACTCTGCCATACCCTGGAATACCCCACAATACTCTGCCATACCCTGCAATACTCTGCCATACCCTGGAATACCCCACAATACTCTGCCATACCCTGCAATACCCCGAAATACTCTGCCATATCCTGCAATACCCTGAAATACCCCGCAATACTCTGCCATACCCCGCAATACTCTGCCATACCCCGCAATACTCTGCCATACCCCGCAATACTCTGCCATACCCCGCAATACTCTGCCAATACCCTGCAATACTCTGCCAATACCCTGCAATACTCTGCCAATACCCTGCAATACTCTGCCATACCCTGGAATACCCCGCAATACTCTGCCATACCCTGCAATACCCCGCAATACTCTGCCATACCCTGGAATACCCCGCAATACTCTGCCATACCCTGCAATACCCTGAAATACCCTGAAATATCCCGCAATACCCAGCCATACTCTGCAATACTCAGTGATACCCAGCCATACTCTGCCATACCCAGCCATGCTCTGCAATACCCCACAAAAATCTGCAATACTCTGCCATAACCCGCAATACTCTGCCATACCCAGCCATACTCTTCCATACTCTGCAATACCCAGCCATACTCTGCAATACTCGGTGATACCCAGCCATACTCTGCAATACCCAGCCATACTCTGCAATACTCGGTGATACCCAGCCATACTGTGCAATACTCGGTGATACCCAGCCATACTCTGCCATACCCAGTCATACTCGGCGATACTCTGCAATACCCAGCCATGCTCAGCCGTACCCAGCCTCTGTATGTGGCCAGGCTGTGGAAGTCTCACACATGTGGTATCGCCGTACTCAGGAATAGTAGGAGAATCTATTTTGGGGGGTCATTTTTGGTATATACATGTTATGTGTTAGAAATATTGTATAAATGGACAACTTTGTGTTAAAAAAAAAAAAAGCGTTTTAACCACTTCCCGCCTTCCGTTATACGATGTCCTTGACTTTGTGCGGGGATATCTGAATGATGGGTGCAGCTACAGGCATCATTCAGATATCATCTTTTTCAGCCGGCGATTCCCTACACCATAAGAATGATCGTAGCGGCTGTTACACTGCTTGATCGTTCTTACGGGAGGCGAGAGGGGACGCCCCCCCTCCCGCCGCCCTCCGGTGCTTCTACCGACTCACCGCTATGATCGAAGCGAGGATCTTTTTTTTTTTTTTTTTTTTATTTCAGGAACAGCCTAGAGGTGAGATGTGGGGTCTTATTGACCCCATATCTCACTGTAAAGAGGACCTGTCATGCCATATTCCTATTACAAGGGATGTTTACATTCCTTGTAATAGGAATAAAAGTGATCAAAAATTTTTTTTTTTTGGAAAAAAGTGTCAAACTAAAATAAATAAAGTAAAATGAACAATAAAAAAAAATAAAATTTTTTTAAAGCGCCCCTGTCCGTGTGCTCGCATGCAGAAGCGAATGCATACGTAAGTCCCGCCCACATATGAAAACGGTGTTCAAACCACACATGTGAGGTATCGCTGCGATCGGTAGAGCGAGAGCAATAATTTTGGCCCTAGACCTCCTCTGTAACTCAAAATTTGTAACCAGTAAAAAATTTTAAAGCGTCGCCTATGGGGATTTTTAAGTGGTGACGTTTGGCGCCATTCCACAAGCGTGTGCAATTTTGAAAGGTGACATGTTAGGTATCTATTAACTCGGCGTAACTTCATCTTTCATATTATGCAAAAACATTGGGCTAACCTTATTGTTTTGTTTTTTTTTAAAGCAAAAAACAGTTTTTTTTCCAAAAAAAACGCGTTCCAAAAATTGCTGCGCAAATATCGTGCGAGATAAAAAGTTGCAATGACCGCTATTGTATTCTCTAGGGTCTTTGCTAAAAAAACATATATAATGTTTTGGGGTTCTATGTAATTTTCTAGCAAATAAATGATGATTTTTACATGTAGGAGAGAAATGTCAGAATTGGCCTGGGTGCTCCAGAACGCCTGAAGGTGCTCCCCTGCATGTTGGGCCTCTGTATGTGGCCATGCTGTGTAAAAGTCTCACACATGTGGTATCGCCATACTCGGGAGTAATAGCAGAATGTGTTTTGGGGTGTAATTTGTGGTATGCATATGCTGTGTGTGAGAAATAACCTGCTAATATGACAATTTTGTGAAAAAAAAAAAAAGAAAAAAAAAAAAACTTGATTTTGCAAAGAATTGTGGGAAAAAATGACAACTTCAAAAAACTCATCATGCATCTTTCTAAATACCTTGGAATGTATTCTTTTCAAAAAAGGGTCATTTGGGGGGTATTTGTACTTTTCTGGCATGTTAGGGTCTCAAGAAATGAGATAGGCCGTCAGTACTTCAGGTGTGATCAATTTTCAGATATTGGTACCATAGCTTGTGGACGCTATAACTTTCACAAAGACCAAATAATATACACTAATTTGGGTTATTTTTACCAAAGATATGTAGCGGTATAAATTTTGGCCAAAATATATGAAGAAAAATTACTAATTTTCAAAATTTTATAACAGAAACAAAGAAAAATTTATTTTTTTACAGATTTTTCGGTCTTTTTTCTTTTATAGCGCAAAAAATAAAGAACCCAGCGGTGATTAAATACCACCAAAAGAAAGCTCTATTTGTGTGAAAAAAAGGACAAAAAATTCATATAGATACAGTGTTGCATGACTGAGTAATTGTCATTCAAAATGTGAGAGCACCAAAAGCTGAAAATTGGTCTGGTTATTAAGGGGGTTTAAGTGCCCAGTGGTCAAGTGGTTAAAAAAAAAAAATGTTGAAATTGTAATGTCTTTCTACTGTCTTCCTTTCTTCTTTACTTTAATCCAAGTTTTAAGCTCAAATACCTACTCTCAGGCTTGGGAGTTATTTTTGACAGACGTTGAGGACAACGTCTATTGTAGTTGGGGGAGTATGTAGCGCTGGTAGATTTTTAATGTACTGCTGATAGGTAAATCTAGTGGGTTACTTGTTATGTGAAGTTAGATTTGCCTCTGTTCCAGCTTGGCTGAGTTGCGTGTAGTTTCACACTGTGCCGGTGGGTGTTGTTGTCACCATGGGCCAGTGTTGGAAAGGCAACGTGTTGAAGCATATGAGTGCTCCTCTGTCTCGGAGATAACTCGGTGGAGGTGGTCCTCCGAGTTGCATTCTGGGAGAGGGTATAAATTTGGGTCAGACGTCATGTTTAGGGGTCTTCTTTCCATCCACCTGCTGGCCCTCCTGGCCGACAGGTATGCATTAGGAATACCACCTCGTGGTCCTCCATTCCGGAGGCCCACGTCGCTGCAGCGTGTGGGTGGGCCCAGAATCCTGTCTGGGGCCTACCACAGCGGCAGAGGAATGGTCCTGGGCTGTCTATCCTGAGTGAAGAAGCTGGACAACTGAGGAGATCCCAGGGGAGGACCCGTCATGGAAGGATCATGCAGAGTGCTGGTCTGGAGAGGGGCCTGGTGACTCAGTTGGAGGACAAATCCTGAAGTAATCTTACTGCATAGTACTGCCGGGTTGGCTTAAAGGTTCAAGTGCTGCGTCTGATATTCATCGTAAACCATTACATCCTGTGGCAGAGGATCGTACGGGTTTTGTTCCAAACAAGTCTGTGGCAGAGACTTTTGTTCGTGCTGCGTATTGGCTGCTAGGCAAGTGAGAGAGGCCTATCCAGGCGGGCAAAGATTGAATCCCACAAGGGGAGTGCATTCAACTACAAGTGTTCAATTCCTAATAATGTACTAAAGAATACTAAGAAAAGGTATTTGAGCTTCCCTGCAACTTTCCTTCTACCTCTTTCCTGCTACTTCCTTTATTACCTGTTCATTAAAGCATTGGAAAAGATACTCAAGTGTTTGGTGTCTACATTGTCCGGAGGTAAACTCAACGGGACCCTAGACCCGGTGCCGGTGAAACAGAGGTGGCGAAAGTGAAGGTAACAGCCCGCTTTAAATCAGCAGCTCCACCGAGAGTTATTGCTACATAACAAAATGTAAAAAATAATGCGTTTTTTTTCAAAATTGTCGCTCTTATTTTGTTTATAGCACAAAAAATAAAAATCACAGAGGTGATTAAATACCACCAAAAGAAAGCTCTATTTGTGGGAAAAAAAGGACGTCAATTTTGCTTGAGAGCCACGTAGCACAATTGTCAGTTAAAGCGACGCAGTGCCGAATCGCAAAAAGTGCTCTGGTCAGGAAGGGGGTAAAATCTTCCGGAGCTGAAGCGGTTAATATAAAAAGAGCTTAACATACCATAATTATTAATATTATTTTACAGGATTTATATAGCGCCAACAGTTTACGCAGAACTACAATATAAAAAGGAGACAATACAGTTATAATACAATAAAATACAAGAGAATTAAGAGGGCCCTGCTCAGAAGAGCTTACAATCTAATAGGGTGGAGCAGGTGGTACAAAAGGTTGTAACTGTTTGTAACTGTGGGGAACGAGCTGATGGAAGTGGTAGAAGATTATTAGCAGACGTGATAGGCTTTCCTTAGGAGATGAGTTTTCAGGGATTGCCTGAAGGTAGCAAGAGTAGGGGATAGCCAGACCGGTGGAGGTAGCGAGTTCCAGAGGATGGGAGAGCCTCTGGAGAAATCCTGGAGACGAGCATGGGAGGAGGAGACGAGAGAGCTTGAGAGTAGGAGGTCTTGAGAAGAGAGGAGAGGATGGTTTGGGTGATATTTGGAGACAAGATTGGTGATGTAGCTCGGGCAGAGTTGTGAATTGCTTTGTATGTTGTGGTTAGTATTTTGAAATTAATTCGCTAGGTGATTGGGAGCCAGTGTAGGGATTGGAGGAGAGGGTTGGCAAACACTGAGCAGTTGGTAAGGTGGATAAGTCTGGCAGCAGCATTTATGATAGACTGAAGAGGGGATAGCCTATGGAGAGGCAGGCCAATGAGAAGGGAGTTGCAATAGTCAAGGCGAGAGATAACAAGGGAGCGAATGATGAGCTTGGTGGTTTCATTTGTTAAAAAGGGGCGAATTTTAGAGATGTTACGGAGGTGAATTCTACAAACTTTTGACAACTATTGAACTTGAGACTGAAATGACAAGTCAGAGTCTAGGATTACACCTAGTACCCTGACGTAAGGGGAGGGACTGATAGTTGCATTGTTGATTTTGATGGAAAAGTCATGGAGGGGGGCACGGGCGGGGGGGGGGATATTAATAGCTCAGTTTTAGAGAGATTTAGTTTAGGGGAGTGGTGCGACATCCATGCTGATATGTCAGTTAGAAATGAGAGAGGAGACTGAAGGTGTGAGGTGAGGAGTAGACAGATAGATTTGGGTGCCATCGGCATATAAGTGGTATTGGAAGCCATGGGCGGTTATCAAGTGACCAAGGGAGGAGGTGTAGATAGAGAAGAGAAGGGGTCTTGGGAGACCCCCACAGAAAGGGGCAATGGAGAGGAGGAGACAAAGTTGTAGGTGACACTGAAGGAGCGCTGTGATAGATAGGCAGAGAACCAAGATAGAGCAGAATCTTGGAGGCAAAGGGAATGTAGTTTGAGAAGGAGCGGGTGGTCAACAGTATCAAAGGCCTGCAGAGAGGTAAGTAGTAGGAGTATGGAGTACTGGCTGTTAGTAAATTGTTAGCGAGCTTTGGTAAGGCAGTTTTCGTGGAGTGCTGTGAGCGAAAGCCAGGCTGTAAGGGGTCAAGAAGGTTATTTTCGAGCTCGGAGCTAAGACAGTTGTAGACTAAGCATTCTAGAAGTTTAGAGGTGAATGGAAGCAATGAGATGGGTCTTATATTGTTTAGGTTGGTGGGGTCCAGTGAGGGCTTTTTAAGTATGGGAATGATATGCGCATGTTTTAGAGGGGAGGGGAAGGTGCCACTAGAGAGGGAGAGATTGAAGATGTGAGGGAGCATAGGATGTGAGGGGACAGGATTCAAGGGACAATTGGTTAGGTGGGCATCTGAGAAAAGTTTTGTAACCTCTTCAGTCGTAGCCAAATCAAAAGAGGAGAGTGTTGAATGTGCTGTTAGGCAAGGTATGTTGGGTGAGGAAGATGTACGCAAGGCAAAATGTGCCTTAACCTCAATCAATTGTCTTGAAACTTTGCACAGCCTAAGATCGCAACGTCCCAAACCTATCCAAGAAGTTTCATGCGATTCGGTGTTCCACAAGGCAAACTAGGGACATTAAGCTTGTTTTTTGGGGAGCTTAATATGGCTTATCGTACAAAAAAGAGCTGAAATGTTGACCAATTACCCCCAAACTTCGCACAATAGAAAACTCTGTCTATGTCAGTGGTTCTCAACTCCTGCCCTCAGGACCCACTAACAGGCCAGATTTTAAGTATTGCCTTGGGGAGATGCAGACTAGAATACTGCAATCACTGAGCAGCAAATGATATCACCTGTGATGCATTTTGGTTATCTTGAAAACCTGGCCTGTTGGTGGGTCCTAAGGACAGGAGTTGAGAACCACTGGTCTATTTCAACATATTCTGAAAATTTCAGAACATTTGGTAGATCACACCAAAAGTTTGTCACATTAAACTATATTTTACAATCCCAAAACATGTGGCTTATGCCGCGTACACGTGAGCGGAATGTTCGTCAGAAAAAGTCAGATGGGAGCTTTTCATTGTATATTCCGACCGTGTGTATGCCCCATCGGACTTTTTCTGTCGAAAATTCAGACCGACTTAGAGAACATGTTCTAAATTTTTCCGATGGAACTTATTACTATCGGGAAACCCGCTTGTCTGTATGCTGTTCCGACATACCAAAAACAACGCATGCTTTGAAGCAAGTACGAGACGGAAGCTATTGGCTACTGGCTATTGAACTTCCTTTTTCTAGTCCCATCGTACGTGTTGTACGTCACCTCGTTCTGGACAGTCGGACTTTGGTGTGACCGTGTGTATGCAAGACAGCTTGAGCGGAATTCCGTCGGAACGCCGTCGGGAAAAACCTTCAGAGTTTATTCCGACGGCAAAACCGGTCGTGTGCACAGAGCATTAGTGTATAAGGAGCCTAATTTACCATAATGTGCCTAAACTTTAATAAATTGTCTTGAAACTTTGTACAACCTAAGTTTTCAACCTCCCAAACCTATCCTAGAAGAGTCATGGATTTTGGTCTCCCACAAAGAAAATGAAGGTGTTAAGCTTGTTTTTCGGGGAGCTTAATGGGGCTTAACTTACAATAAAGTGCCTAAACCTTAATCAGTTGCCTTGAAACTTTGCACAACCCAAGCTTTCAGCTTCCCCAAACCTATCCTAGATGTTTCATGGATTTTGGTTGTGACCTTAAGCTTGTGTAGCCCCTACCACATTTTGTGTAGTGGCCGTAGTGTGGGACAGCCAATGGTGGGATATTATGCATGTGTGTGTGTGTGTGGATCACCAGCCAATCACTAGGGGTTTCTTGGCCAATGGTGCATGCTGGGGAAGTGCATATATACTTAGGAGACTTGCCATGTGCTCAGTCTTTGTACAGCCTACATCCAGGCTTGTCCTGGAGATGGGAATGCTCAAGTGTGGGAAAGGTTTGACTAGGCCTCAAGCCTAGAAGAGGCCTCACATGCTTATTGGAGAACCAGAGACGCCGGATGGCTACTGGAGGTACCTGTTACTGGAAAGGACCTAAGAAGCATGTCTGGTGTTTCTCCTACTGAAGATCTTATGTCTATCCCTATTCAGCTGTTGCTCTAATACCCAGTGCCAGCCTGTGCTCCTATTGATTCTGCACTGTGGAATACTGAAAGGGACTGTTGAGTCTGAAGTTCTGTTCTAATCTATTTTGCCATGGATGTTCTCAGCCCTATACCTTCTCTGTCAGTTATTGAGTTTGTACTTTAAATGACTGGTGACAAACTTTTCTTTCATCGCACAGCCTTTCACTGGCCTAGGATCTGCCCAAGATCAAAATGTCAGCCTTCCCTGCCTTTAGATGTCCATGCTATGCCTCTGGGGGTCAGGGGGGTGCTGTACTTTTTTTTTTTGTGGGGAGTTTAATGTGGCTTAATGTACAAAAGAGAACTTGTATGTTATCCAATTTCCCCAAAATTCACACAATAGAAGACTGTATCTATGTCAGCATATTCTAAAAATCTCAGGTTGTTTGGTAAAACAGACAAAGGGTTATTTACTTTTAACAATTTTATTATAAATCTGAAACATTTAATTGGAATAGCTTAAAGAGTAAGTTCACCTTTACAGAAAATCTGTAAGGTAAACTTACACTGGACCCCCTCCCCATCCCCTCGGGTCCAGCTGACCTGGAGCCCCGCAGTCACCCTCTGTGACACATCAGGTCGTCGCTTCACTGGTCAGGGGATTTGAAATCCCCGTGGCTTGATCTCCTAAACGTACCTCGTAAATGTACGTATAGGAGGCATTCTCATTGGTTGGCGCCATTACATGTATGGCGTTGACCAATCAGGACCCGCCTAGCCCATCTTGTCAGCGCTAGAGAAGAGGAGAGAAAGCCGTGGGGATTTCAAATCCCTGGACTGGTAAAGCAGTGACCTGATGTGTCACAGCGGGTGATCACGGGACTCCAGGTTAGCAGGACCAGGGGGGTGGGGGTCCAGTGTAAGTTCACCTTATGCCGCGTACACTTGATCCGGTGGACCGGACTCCGTCAGACAATTCAATCATGTGTGGGCTCCAGCAAACTTTTTTTTCCCTAAAAGTCAGACGGACCTAGAAATGAAACATGTTTCAAATCTGTCCGACGGATTCGGCTTTCTAGCGTGCAAACCGTCTGTGTGCTAGTCCGACGGACCAAAACTGACGCATGCTCTGAAGCAAATACAAGATGGAAGCGCTCGGTCTGGTAAAACTAGCCTCCGTATTAAAGCTAGCACATTCCTCACACTTCTAATTCTGTGATCTTTTAATACAGCGCATTATTTTCTTCTTTATAATGCGAGAAGAATGAAGTTGTTTTGCTGCTTATATTCACACAGAGTTCTCACAAACTACTTTCTTCATTATTTATCCTCATGTCATGACTAATACTATAGTTTTTAAAAGCCAGATCTCCATAAATAATGTTGAAAATTATTTATTTGACTCATCTTTTTTTACTTTTCAACAATATATATTTTACAATTTGTGAAAAAATTAAAAAAAGCTATTGATTTAAATTTGTAATTTTTTTTAGGAGTTTCAAGTTACCACAATAACATTATTATCTTGTATTGTTTATATAATGTTTAGGAACCTTAATGAGGTTGGTGTCCCTTGTTAATTTGACATAGGGGGGTTATTTTCAAAAGGCAAATTCATTTAGCACTACAAAGTGCACTTGAAATTGCACCGAAAGAGCACTTGGAAGTGCAGTCGCTGTGGATCCAAGGGGCACATGCAAGGAAACAAAAAAAAAATTCATTTTAGTTTGCACATGATTGGATGATAAAATCGGCAGAGCTTCCCGTCATTTCAGATCTTCCCCTCAGTTTTACAGTGACTGCACTTCCTACAAGTGCATTTGTAGTGCATTTTAAAGTGCACTTTGCACTTGAATTGTGAAATGATTTTGCCTTTTGTAACCCCCATAATCTTTTTGACATGTACCTGCCAACTCACAAACAAAATGTCCTTTTTGAATAAAAACACATAGTAAATCATTTTAGGTAAATAAAATAGCCATTTATTCTGGGGAAAACATAAATGGAAGGCAACACTCCAGACACTTTTAGAATTCGTGAAGCCTTTTGTCCCCCAGGGCACACATCAAGTCAGTGGAAAACAAAATTGGGATCTTGCGGAGTCCATAGAATAGGGAACATAATCTGCGTCTTCTGTCGGACCAGACTGAAGCCAGGCAATCACTTTCCACTCTTCCGTAGAGCCTTCCCTACACGCTTCCCTGCAGCCTTCCCTGCACTCTTTCCTGCAGCCTTCCCTCCACGCGTCTCTGCAGCCTTCCCTCCACGCTTCTATGCAGCCTTCCTTGGAGGCTGTGCCTCTGGTGGTGTACTTGTGGCAGCAGGAGGAGGAGGAGGAGGGGCTTCATCCGAAATATGGCTGGTTTGAGTAAGCTGGCCCCTCAACCCCTTCTGAAGGGCCTCATAAAAAAGCCCCTCACAGAGGAGGTGTTGCCCCTTCTCAAGTTCCATCAACCTGGTGGCCAAATAAGTACCATAGGCCTCTTCAGCATTGAGGGGGTTACTCAGCATTTGGCTGGCTTCCTGAATGAGGGCAAGTGATTCCTCCTCTGTTTGGGTCATCTTCCTGGGCCTATTGGTGGTAAGGCGGAGGGGAGGCACCTGACATTCTGTGAGGCTTTTACTGGGCCCAGCCACCTCCTGCCTGCCACTGGGCAGGCCTCCTCCTCTCTACCACTGGGCATAGCCTCCTCCTGGCTGAGCTCATCTTGTGTATAAAAAAGGGACATAGTTGTATTTTTTTGCTTCCTCAATCACACACAATTTTCAGCTAATGACTTGCAAATATAATTTTAAACAAATAGAAAAGGCTATCACACCAGACCCAATATGCGGAAGGACAAAATAATGTCCTCAGTTGTCACCACTATTGAGCAAAAATTTGGTATTAAATGGGCTAAAGACCAATCGAGAAAGTGCTGGTCTGTCCTAAAAACTAGGGAGACAGAAAAATATTGCAGAATCAAGAAGGTGCTTAAAAAAAGTAAGTACTTGTCGTGTGTTCCTATTGAGATACTTAACTTGCATACTGATCCATATGCTTTTCGTTTATACAGCATCATTCGTAAATATCGTTCTTTTTAAACTACATATGATTATAATTAAATGTTGTTTGTTTGGCAAGAAATACTATGGTACAGGGTTCTACATACATTTAGGTCTTGATAATTTGTCGTATTAAAAGAAGTTTAGGATATTGTTGTGTAGATGTGTTTGAAACTAGAATGCTTTTGAAAAAATGATTCAGTGTAATGTAAGGACAGGACACAGCAGCTGTTTCCACATCTGGACTCAGGAGCACTAGTGTACTGTGTGACACCAGAGAACATTTTTGAGGGTAATCTACACAGGGGCTCCAGGGGATACTTGAGGTGTCTCCATCTGTGAAACTTGGACAAAAATGGTAAGTATTGCAGTTTGGTTAAAAGGGAATTTTAATCATGTCTTAAAATAGCTTTTTTTCACAAACAGACAATTGTCCACCACTTCAAAGCAAGGTTTCATATTCCTATTTCTGGACTCAAATATCACTGAGTTAAGTATACCTTTTGTTTCATTCTCATAGGGGAGAAAAGACTCAGACAGCAGTCAGAGGATCCCAGGACCCCACAAACTCACCAGCCTGAATCGGGAATTACCTGTTAGGTACCTGGTAGTAGAGCCTGACTTGTAGGAGAAGACCTCTCATACAATGCTGGTTCAGGAGCCACTGGAGTGGGGACAGTGGACTCGTGAGCACAGTGGGGTAGGAGTGCCTGTAGAGGTAGAAGTCTCTGATGCTGGAGCAGAGTAGAGATCCCTCCAGGGATGGCTGGACTGCAGGTAAGGTGGAGACCAGAAGGCAGCAGGCAGCAGCACTGAAGATGCAGGTGCAGAGGTCACTGGAGCTGGAGCTGAAGGTACAACAGCACAGAAGCAATGGCAGGCAAAAGCAAGGTCAGACAGTCCGGATCAGCAGGTAGACAAGACGGGTAATAACGGCAGGCAGAGGCAGAGTCGGTAGGCTGGCAGAGGTCGGCAACGGTATTGGTAGAAACAGCAGCAGAGTCAGGCAGGCCGGGTCAGATTGGAGAAGGAGGGATGGTCAAACAAGCCGGGTCAAAATGGTAATCAATAATCAGGTGCAGGTTAACAGGTTCACAGAGCTGAGACGAAACAGCAGCGCACCCCTGCAGCAGGAGGACTCTTATGCGCTCCTTGGCGCCAAAACGGCGCTAACACGAACGCGCGCGTGCACACACGCCCCGCGCACCCACGCGCACCTGAGCGCCGCGCTGACGCACGGTAACAGCTGGAGATTGCTGCAATGTCTGGGCAGGGATGTGACGGCGCATGCAAATGTCCTGGTCTGGTGCTGACAGATCCCTGACATTACCCCAAGACCACGCCCACCCAAGGATCTGGAGAAAGGAGAGGTGGAGGAAGTGTGCGAGATTTGCACCCCACCAAGTGAGTGTCTGACACCACAGCTTAAGGTAATCTATTTAGGCGTGCATATTTCTAAATACATTTTTCTCCTCAAATTTTAGGTGATGTTCTGGTTGTGGAAGGCCAAGCGGCGGACCCATTTAGCACAGACAGTGCACAAAGACTCATTGGGCAGATCATGGTCTGGAATGGCCAAATTGATGCAATGCGCAATCAAATAGACAGCATGAGAAATCGGCTGGACAGCATGCAACAGGAAATGAAGAACATGATTGATGTTTTGGGGAGAATATAATCACTTTTTGCCTAAAACATCAATCATTTTCTTCATTTCAGTTTAACATTTGATCTTTTTTATGTTTTTCAAGTTGTTAAATCGTAAAAGTCAAATTTAGCAGATGCACACGGTGTGTCAACATGTGCTATCTGCCATCGGGGGATCTCAGTGTATGCGTTTTGTGTTTGCAACCCCTTCCTCATAATCCTAGTTTGTGAGAGGAAGGGATTGCACCCACAAAAAACGTCCATTGATCCCCCATGATGGGAGATAGCACATGTTGACATTACCCATTTGGACAGCACATTTTTTGACATGTTGAACTTTGTAAGTTCCAGAGTTGTTGTTTTTTTTATTATGTGTGAAAAAACCCTGTTGTAAAAAAAAAATTTATAAACAAAAATTAAAAAAAAAAAAAAATGCATAAAATAACCAAAAAAAAAATATTTTAGATTGATAAAAAAAGTTAAAAAAAAGATAAAAATAATAAAAATTAAATGACGTTTGAAAAAAATGCACCTATGAATATGTGCACAGTAAAATGTTTTTACTACAACAATGTGTGTGGCTTCTTCTTTCAATATCAGTTTTGTAATTCTTTTTAACAGTGACAAAGGGTCTTATTGACTAAAGGGAAATGCACTTGGCACTACAAGTGCACTAGGAGACAGCCAAAAATAAAATCAAACAAGAATAAAAACAAGAGATTTGAACCAAATATTTTTTTTTATTAGTTTAAAGTTTAAATATGTTCTGGCATTGCAATGGCCCCCCTACCATTGAAATAATTGACATATCTGTCCCGCACTTGACGGCGGTTTGGGGGGCCAAGCCAGTACGGCCAGTATCCAGGCCTGTGAGTGCAGATTCGGCACTAAGTCCGACCTCAGGCCCAACAGAAGTTAGATATGTTTGTGAATGTCTTCTTAAAAAATTATGTAGTATGCAACAAGACATGATTAAATAATTTATTTTATAGTCCGCCATATTAATGGCCGAAAGGGACAAACAGAACCAGCTGACCATAATCCCGAAGGCATTCTCCACAACTCTTCACGCTCTGGCCAGCCGGTAGTTAAATACCCTCCTCTCCAGGGTGAGGGACCTTTGGGGGAACGGCCTCATCAGGTGCTCGCCAAGACCGAAGGCTTCATCTGCGATGAATACAGAGTGGAGTCCCTCAACGTTCTCGGCATCAGGTGGCAATCCCAGGCCACCAGTCTGGAGACGCTGGCACAACTCGGTCTGTGTGAAGACTCCTCCATCCGACACCCGGCCGTTCTTCCCCACGTCCATGAACATAAAATCATATTGTGCCGATACCACGCCATCAATACTACACTATTAAACCCCTTATAATTAAAGTGGTAAGACTCCGAATGGGGTGGAGGCACAATGCAAACATGCTTCCCATCGATCGTCCCTACACAGTTGGGAAAGTCCCAACGGTCAGCGAACTAAGAGGCCACAGTCTGCCATTCCTGTGCCATGGAAGGAAACTGTGGAGTCAAACAAGAAAAAAAATATAAATAAATAAAGTGCAGCACTGAGAATATCTAACATAAGCTTGATATATGTATGAAAAATACACCTGTGAAAATGTGAATGTAAAAAACAAACAAAATGTGAGAAACCAGCAGTGTAACCTGCCGGGTTTAATCAAAATGCTTATAGTGAAATATGGAACAGCAAGGGACGGAAGTCCATAAGGTGTAGGGTAAAAGGGAAGTCTTCTCTAATAAGGGGGTACCATAAACACCAGGAGGTAGGTTGACACTCAAATGGAAAGGCGACCACAAATACCAAGGCACACAAATCTTCAATGGAAAAAGTTGGATACCCTTACCAGATCCATAGGACGCACATGCCGTATAGCAGTGCGTCTAATAGGCATGAGGGGATGGTCTCCCGTGATGTCCAACCGAATGGTGTCCTATAGGCCACGGTCAAAGGTGAGGAGTAGTTGTCATAGGCAGAAGTTGAACCACTGTCACAAATGCTCTCCGGTTCCGGAACAGAATGATCAGGAGGAAACAATTAAAAATGGAGCCATGGAAAAAGAAAAAAGGGAACTTAACATAGTGTAGGTCAAAAATTGGGGTTTAATGGATAAAAACCATACAAGATATAAGTGATCAAGTGGCAATCTGGGAAGCTGAAAATGCTAGCCCTACGCGTTTCGACTACACAGTCTTCAACAGGGGCATAAAACAGCCTCCCCACATTGCACTTATTTATAGACTGTACAAAACTTTCAAATTGACCGGGTCCGCCCCCATCATGGCGGAACCGGAAGTGAAAAATCAGTGAGGACATAAACACATATCCAATTCACATTTAATATACAATGACACAGCATACAGACCAAAGATATAAGGGAAAGGTCACAATTCTAATCATACCGTAGAAGAAATTATGGCTATAAACCTCAGGGAACTAAAGACAGTGTATCCTCCGCATAGCTTGCGTTCCAAGCCTCATGAACTCCATCCCCGGGGCGAAGATGACAGCCAGTAACCAATCAGCTGCCGGTGTCTCGTCGGCACATCCACAGGGAGCTTGCACTCCAAGCCTCATATGTGTCAGAGAGACCGGCCAGCATGAAGGCTGACGTCATCTCAGCTACAAGGAGAGGAGGTGCGTCAGGACCAATCGACAGCTGGTGTTAGACCGACTCCCACACAGGAGGCTTGCGCTCCACACCTCGTATGTGTGAAGGAGACGGTCCAGCTACGGCACCCTCCTCGTCTCACCAAGCTTATGATAATTGGTCACACGCTCCAGGACAGCCGGACCACATCCCCCTAAGCCCGGCACCAGTGTAAAACATAGCGCAGGACATTGTGGGCCGTAATCCATCCAGCTGCCACCCAAAATACCCTCCTGGCACATGAACCAACTGTTACGTACCTGGTAGGTGGAGCCCGAAATGCAGAGAACGGCCTCTCGTATGCCTCCGACTTAAGAACCCCTGAAGGTGTGAACAGGGACTCGAAAGTACAGAGGGGCACAAGTGCCTGACTGGAACACTGAAGTAGAAGGCAGCATCCTGTAGTCAGCAGGGAGGTGCACCGTAGTCCTGTAGCAGGTTGCAGACAGCAGAGAGGTGCACTGTAGTACTGTAGCAGGGTGCAGGTAACAGGGAGGTGCACTGTAGTCCCGTAACCAGATGAAGACAGCAGGGAGGTGCACTGTAGTCCTGTAGCAGGTTGCAGACAGCAGGGAGGTGCACTGTAGTACTGTAGCAGGATGCGGATAGCAGGGAGGTGCACTGTAGTCCTGTAGCAGGTTGCAGACAGCAGGGAGGTGCACTGTAGTACTGTAGCAGGATGCAGATAGCAGGGAGGTGCACTGTAGTCCTGTAGCAGGTTGGAGACAGCAGGGAGGTGCACTGTAGTACTGTAGCAGGATGCGGATAGCAGGGAGGTGCACTGTAGTCCTGTAGCAGGTTGCAGACAGCAGGGAGGTGCACTGTAGTACTGTAGCAGGATGCAGATAGCAGGAAGGTGCACTGTAGTCCCGTAGAAGGTTGCAGACAGCAAGGAGGTGCAGACAAGCCGGGTCAAGGTACTGGCGGGCAGATCAGGTACAGAAGGGCAAACCAAGAGAATAGTCAGAGTCCAAGCCAAGATCGGGGCGGGCAGCAAGCAGGTAAGTCAGGAACAAGCCAAGTAAGTACTGGATACAGGAAAACTGGTAACAAGGTAGCAGGGGTCTCAGGAAACGCTGTAGACCGGACAGCAAGGCAGCATTGGAACAGTCTTCTTTAAATAGCCTATCTTTGGCGCCAAGTGGCGCTATTGCGCATGCGCGTAAGGCCGTTAGCGCTATTGGCGCTATTGCGCATGCGCGTACGTTTGTTAGTGCCATTAGCGCTATTGGCGCTATTGCGCGCGCGTGAGCGCCGAATGGCGCTTCTATGCACAGGCATTCGTTTAACCCTCAATCTGCTGGGATAACTGCAAGAGGGCTTTTCCTGACACCAACATACAGATAAAATAACATAAATTGCCTAAGTCTCGTGATCTGACGAACGGGGTATCTGTGTCAAGACCCCCGCAGGCACGGCAGAGTAATACACACAAAGGCCTCCCTGGTGAGTGCAGAGCAACGCCACAATGCCAACCTAAAAGGGAAAGAGACGCAGAAAGCCAACACAAAAAGAAAAATTAAAAATTTAAAAATTGGTTAACGTGTTGTCACAGGCGCACTAACAAAGACACTGGATGGCCAATAGATATGGCCCCCCATATACAGCTAACCACCCAAAAGGGAGGGTACCAGAGATCATGTCCCTCTCAGAACATATAATGAACAATAAATTCAATATAATCAGAACCTCAAAAGGTTGAGGTGTCATCCCACTCATCAAAAATAAATGCAGTAAATCCTAAAACAAGAAAGATCAAAAAAGGGGGTATGTCGCAGCTCGAGAGCAGAGGTGCGCATCACGCACGGCTAATGAAACAATTAATATCCCATTCTACATTTATGCCATACGGCGAGTAGCACCTCAAATCGTAGATCCAATATGTTTCGAGCCACGACACACCCTTTAGACGGGACTCGCCCTTTCAGTGTGTAACGAACTTGTCAATGATCAAAAAAGAAGTACCTGTAGGGTCCCTATCATGACACTCCAGATAGTGGCGAGGAGCGCTATGCTTAATACAGCCCTTTTTAATTTTTGCAATGTGTTCATTAACACTGGTGGAGAAGGCTCTAGTTGTGCGCCCGACATATTGCCTCTTGCAAGGGCAAGTAATGAGATAGACAATATGTCGGGTAGCGCATGTGGTGAAGTGTTTCATATTGGAATCCCTGGAAGTGACTGTAGAATGGAAAGTCACAGTTTTGCGTCTCCCACACGTGTTGTGCAAGCACACATTACACTTTCTGCAAGGGAAATATCCCTTGCAGTCCTGAAAAAAGGAGACTGGATGGGGGGATCGATATTGTTGGGAGCGACTTTGCCGCGGACGGAGCCTGCGCCACGAAAAATGACACCAGCCCGGTCCGGCAAAACGGGACCCAGCACACAATCATTTTTCAAAACCCTCCAATGCCTGTCTATAATTCTCTTAATTTCCTTGTGCTGCACAGAGAATGAGGTGAAGAAAGACCATTTGAATTGGTTTTCTTCCTGTACTCTAGGGCAATCCACCAAGAGCGAATTCCTCTCCATCATTCTAACCTCACTAAT
Organism: Aquarana catesbeiana; assembly: GCF_042186555.1. Taxonomy (NCBI): domain Eukaryota; kingdom Metazoa; phylum Chordata; class Amphibia; order Anura; family Ranidae; genus Aquarana; species Aquarana catesbeiana. The sequence goes on from NC_133327.1 coordinate 571,842,023, forward strand.
GGTGGCATCAAGGTCAGAGGGTCTGTACCCTTTCTCAACAAATCTTTCCTAAGGGTCTGAGATTGGGACTGGAAGTCTTCAATGTTGCTACAGTTTCATCGCATACGGAGAAACTGTCCCTTAGGGACAGGTCTGAGTCTTTGATGGTGGTGGCAGCTGTCTACCGGGATATACCCGTTACGGTCCATAGGTTTGAAAAACGTTTTGAGGACCAGCTGCTGATTGACTACAGAAATCTCTAAATCCAAGAAGTGGATAGTTTCAGAACTGGCCTCAAAACTCAGAGAGATGTTTCTATCATTAGTATTCAAATACCCCATATACTCCTCCAAAGATCTAAGGTCACTTTTCCAGAGGAGGAGGATGTCGTCTATGTATCTAGCCCACAGGACCAACTGAGGTGGTCTGTGGGTATAGACGACATCCTCCTACCATAGGGCCATGAAAAGGTTGGCCAAACTGGGGGCATAATTGGCCACCATGGCAATGCCCTTAATCTGGGAGTAGTATGTTCCATGGAACCAGAAGTAATTATGTTCTTTGACAAACCTGAGTAGTACCATAACATAATTACGATGGATGAGGGGTAGACTTGAATCCCTGGAGAGGAACAAATCAACTGCCGCCAAACCCTGATCCAGTGAGATAGATGTATAAAGTACAGATACGTCTGCAGTTGCGAGGAGAAGGCCATCCTAAAACTCAACCCTTTCTATTAGATTAATCGCAGCTCTTGTATCCTTCAAGTATGAAGGCATTTGCTTGACCAGGGGCTGGAGATAGAAATCTATGTACCTTCCGATTCGCGAGGTGACGGAGTCTATCCCACTCACGATCGGACGACCCGGGAATTGGTAGAATTTTTGTGAACTTTCGGAAGGTAATAGATGACAGGTATTCGGGGGGCTGCAGGTACAAGGAACTCTCTCTCCTTCTGGTTAAGAATGTTGAGAGAGAAACCCTCATCAATAAGAGCCAAAAGGGCTTGTTTGTATTCTCTCGTGGGGTCATTAGGAAGAATACTGTATGTGGTTCGATCATCAAGTAATCGTTTCATTTCTGCAATATAGTCTTCCTTATCCAGGACGACTATCCCGCCACCTTTATCGGCCGGACGGATGATAAGGTTATTTCTGTCACAGAGAGCGTCAATACCAGCCATAATGGCTGGATCTTGATGCATTCTCTTGACAGAAATATTCTAAAGATCGTGTAGAACCAGATCTTTGAAAACATTAATAGAATGGGATGTATTGTTTGGGGGATTGAAAAGTGATGGTTTTGAGAGGCCAGAGTGTATAATATCACCCTGTGTGGTACCTCTGGAGTTCGATGCGGGCATAGATAAGAAATGCCTCTGTATATTGAGCTTGCGGATATATTTATGTACATCCACAAAAGTGGAAAATGTATTTAACCTCCTAGGGGGGACAAATTTGAGCCCTTTTTTCAAGGACATATTTCTCATGGTCAGTAAGACTAACTTTACTTAAATTAAAAATGCCAGCACCTAATGTGACCTTTTTCTTTTTCCTCCATTGTAATCGCCACCCCCTCTACATCCTCTTTTGTTTTTGGACTTCGGGGGGGGGGTTGTGAATGGGTTTGTGAAAACCTGAAGATTGGGGGGGGGGCCCGAATGGTTGTAATGGTATGGTGTTCTGTTGTATTCTTCATCCCCATCATCGTCATAATAGGAATGGTCATACTGTGTTTCGCGCGGACCCTCATCACGGAGCACAGCATAGCGATTATTGGTATGTGTGGGGTACCATAATCATAACCCTCACTTTGATAACCCATTCTAGCATCATACCTGGGTCCATATGCCCCACGATAGGGCCCACTACCTCTATCACCCGCATTCCCTCTACCCCTACCATTAGGTTGCCTGCCCCTCTGACCCGAAGGATGTTGCCCGTGATGAAAATCAGCAGCACGACCCCTAGAAGCAGAAGGGTATCTCCCTCGACTCAGCTCTCTGGGTGGATAGTTGGTCTGAGGTAAGGTCCTAGGGGCAGGAATACTGGTCCCATGTTCGGTCAGTCTTCCTATTCTAGGAGGAGGTGGGGGGGATCATATGTCAGTCTCCTATCGGGGTTCCAGACAGCCTGTTCTATATTCTCAACAGGTAGACCAGTGAGCTCTGGATCAGCTCCCTGGGCTATCTTTTTCTGCTAACCGAACACCAAACTGTTTTTATAGTCAGTAACGTCACGGTTGTATTTTTTTTTTGTTTTTTATTCCGTTGGTCCCTCTCCTCCTTTTCCAAAAAGGTCCTAAGGTTAGTGGAATGGGAAATGTATTCGGGCAATCCATTGGATGGTAGAAGTTTGTCCTTGAGATCCCTGATTTCCAAATCAAGTGCAGTAAGTCTGCTCCGCTTTCTCTCAACTAAAAAGCCAATCAGCTTAATACCTGCTTCATTGAAATAGCGAAACCAGGGCTCAAGGTCAGTGTCTCCCTGTTGGGGGAAAACATCCCACCGTAAACCTCTCGGGACCATCTTCTCTTTGATATACTGCTCCAAAAAAGCAATGTCCCACTGTAAGTGCAATTCAGTGGTCATTAGGTTTTTAAGCCTAATGTCGCGTACACACGAGCGGACTTTACGGCAGACTTTGCTCGGCGGACTTTTCGCCGGACTTTGTCCGCTAGGTGCCCCGGACTTCAAAACGGACGGACTTGGACACACACGATCACTCCAAAAGTCCACTGGTTTTGAACGCGGTGACGTACAGCACGTACGACGGGACTATAAAAAGGAAGTTCAAGCCCCACTACGGCACCCTTTGGGCTCCTTCTGCCAATCTCGTGTTTATCTCATGTTAGTAGAAGTTTGGTTAGAGACGATTCGCGCTTTTCACACTACAGCTTATTTCGGTTCAGTTATTTCGGTTCAGTTTGTGCTTGTGAGGTTTGTATCTGCTTTTCAGTGCGTGTTGGTCAGTTCGTAACCTGCCTAGCAGGCCATTCTGGTCCGCTCGTTCCTGATTTTCAGGTCGTTCTTCATAGGTCTTGCTGTTCTTCAGTGCGTTTGTTATAAGTTTGTTTGTTTGACCAGCCGACCGCTTTGAAGCCATGTCGCGTGGACGTACTCATTCTCGAGTTCGTGCTGTGTGGGGACTTGGTGTTGGGGTTAATACTTTGACCCGAGTCCAGTCCATGAACAGGGCGAGGAGGAGTACATGGATGAAGAATTGGTTGCGCCAGCGTGACCAAATCTCGCATATGCCTTTGCTCCGTGAGATCTGTGAGAATAATCCTGAGGATTTCAGGAATTATCTCCGGATGACGGACCCCGTTTTTGAACGTCTGCTGGCTATGCTGACCCCCTATATCAGCAGGCAGGATACCTGCATGAGGCAAGCCTTCACTGCGGAGCAGAGGCTAGTTGCCACTTTACGTTACTTGGTGACTGGGAGAAGTCTTCAGGACTTGAAGTTCTCGACATGCATCTCCCCCCAGGCTCTGGGGATCATAATCCCAGAGACCTGTTCTGCCATCATTCAGGACCTGCAGAAGGACTATATGAAGGTAAGTTTTATCCTTTAACATTACATGATATGTATTAAATGTTTGCTAATGTATTGTCTAAATGTCTTCGTTACCTAATTACCACGCCTGTTTTATTACATTAATCCTTTTTTGCCCTACATGCATATATACCTTCAATAACCCCCCCACCATGCAATCCTGGGTCCATTTATATCTCTAGCCTATAGTCCCTTGAACAATGTATATTGTCAGCTCCATTGTACTGTTTGACCCTACCCCACCTCCTCAAATGTTTGAAACTGTCAGGTGTTTTTTTTACCCTAATTAGTACCCCTCCCCCACCCCCTCAAATGTTTGAAACTGTCAGGTGGGTTTTTTAACCTAATTAGTAGCCCTCCCCCACCCCCTCAAATGTTTGAAACTGTCAGGTGTGTTTTGTAACCTAGTCTTTTCTCCCCTATGATAATTAAACAAAAGGTATAGTTAAAACACAGTCATATTTTTTATGTTAAAAATTAATATGAAACGTTGGTTATGAGTTGTGGACAATTGCCTTTTTTAGGCCACAAAAATTTAGAAGACGGGATCTAAATTCCCTCTGAACAACAATTCTAAACAAGACACATTTTCATGAAAGTTTCACAGATGCAGACACCTCAATGATCTCCTATGTGTATTACCCCTCAAAAATTTCTTTATGGTCACATAGTACACTAGTGCTCGTGAGTCCAGATGTGGAAACAGCTGCCGTGTCCTGTCCTTACATTACACTGAATCATTTTTGAAGAAGCATTATATTTTAAAACACATCTACACCACATCACCAAATTTTGGGAATACGACAAATTATCAAGACCTAAATGTATGTCCAACCCTGTAACATCGTATTTGGCGAAAAAATAACGTCATTTTCTTAGTATCATATGTATTTACAAAGAACGGTCTTTACAAGCGATGCTGTATAAACGAAAAACATATGGATCAGCATGCAAGTTAAGTATCTCACTAGGAACACACAACAAGTACTTACTTTTTTTAAGCAGCTTCTTTATTCGCCAATATTGTTCTGGCTCCCTACTTTTGATGTCAGACCATGTGTACGGTCCTTTTTTCCCATCGTAGTCCTCCCTTCTCAATATGGACACCATCTCCACCATCTCTTCAAAAGCCATGTTGGTGGCCTTATCTCCTCCTGGATGTGGATGCTTGTGGCCCCGGGCTTTCCTCCGCACTACTTCCACTTAATATCTCCGCCATCTTTCTCGATATACTCCCACTGCGCAACGAAGAGTGAAGGGGCGGGGACAAATCATACTAAAGAACGTCAGGGGTGGGCGACGCAGGCGGAGCATGACACATGCGCAGTGTATATAAAGCTATTACGATGGCCTACGTATGTCCGTGCAGAAGTAGCGAGCGTCAGAAACGAAGGTAAGATTAAACGTGGGTGTGTGTGTGTGTTTGGTGAATGGGTTTGGGGTGTGTGTGTCCCCTAGATTCTTCAAAAAATAATCCTGGGAGTTCTGACTGACATTACAGTTTTTATCTTGTGTCTTGTCTTTCAGCAAAAATGAATCCCTTTAAGGAGGAAGATTTTCTGTCCAGACTTATAGATTTATATCAGGAAAACAAAAACCTGTGGGAGGTCAAACACCCACTATATTACAATAGAGATGTAAGGAAGGCAACACTGGGCACACTTTTAGAATTTGTGAAGACTCGAGTCCCCCAGGCAGACCTCAAGTTTGTGGACAAGAAAATTGGTATCTTGCGAAACATGTATAAGCGAGAACACAATAAAATCCAGGAGTCGCTCGGATTTTATGTACCCAAGCTGCGGTACTACCACAAACTGCGATTCCTGGATGACCAGACAGAAGCCAGGCAATCACTTTCGACCCTTCCCTCCACCCTTCCCTCCAGCCTTCCCCCCACTCTTCCCTCCAGCCTTCCCCCCACTCTTCCCTCCAGCCTTCCATCCACCTCCACCCCAGCTGAGGAGTCCCAGGAAGAACTGGGCCTTTTCATCCTTGATGAAGCGCCCAGCTTCAGCCAGGTATCCTTTTTTGTTGAATTTGTGATTGTGTAAATGTTAACGTCTCAAATTTTTAAGTGCTTCATAAAAAATGACTTCATCACAAATATTAATATGTAGACATATCACTAGACAGTAGTGGCCAAAAATATACAGATATTGTTGATCAGCTGGAATAATGGTGGGGTCAAATAGATAGCCTTTACTATTTGTTTAGAATTAGATTTGCAAGTCATGAGCTGAAAATTGTGTGTGATTGCGTAACCCAAAATTACAACTATGTCCCTTTTTTTGACACAGGATGACCTCAGCCAGGAGGAGGCTTTGCCCAGTGGCAGAGAGGAGGAGGCCTTGCCCAGTAGGAGAGAGGAGGAGGCTGTGGCTGGGCCCAGTAGAAGCCGCACGGAGTGTCAGGTGCCTCCCCTCCGCATTATCACCAAAAGACCCAGAAGAATGACACAAACTGAGGAGGAATCCCTAGCCCTCATTCGTGAAGCAAGCAAAATAATAAGCACACCACCCAATGCAGAGGAGGCGTATGGGACATATATGGCCAGCAGATTGCTGGAACTGGAAAAGGGGCAACGCCTCCTCTGTGAGGGTCTGATTTGTCAGGCCTATCAGAAGGGCTTGAGAGGGGAGCTTACTGCTACAACCTATCTAGCAGATGAAGCCACTCCTCCTCCTCCTCCTCCTCCTGCCCCAAGTACACCACCAGAGGCACAGCCTCCAAGGAAGGCTGCAGAGAAGCGTGGAGGGAAGGCTGCAGAGAAGCGTGCAGGGAAGGCTCCACGGAAGAGTCAAAAGTGATTGCCTGGCTTCTGTCTGGTCTGACTGTGCTCCCTGTGCTCCCTAGTCGCAAGAGACCAATTTTCTTGTCCTCAAACTTGATGTGTGTCCTGGGGGACGAAAGGCTTCACAGATTCCAAAAGTGTCTCCAGTGTTGCCTTCCTAATTTTTTTTTTACCAAAATAAATGGAATTTTTAGTTACCTTACATTATTGACTAGGTGTTTTGATTACAAAGCGACATTTTGTTTGGGAGTAGGCAGGTACAGGTCAAAAAGACTATGGGGTTGATTTACTAAAAGCAAATAGACTGTGCACTTTGCAGAGTGCAGTTGCCCTCTGCAAGTGCAATTGCTCCAGAGCTTAGTAAATGAGGTAAGGCTTGACTTTGCAAAGAGTGCCAAATCCTGTGCAAGGAAAATTTAAAAAACAGCAATTTTGCTTGCACATGATTGGATGATGGAAGTCAGCAGAGCTTCTGCTCATTTACTAAGCTCTGGAGCAACTGCTCTTGCAGAGGGCAACTGCACTTTGCAAAGTGCACAGTCTTTTTCCCTTTAGTAAATCAACCCCTATGTGTGTTTGTTCCAAAAGGCTAAATCATTTAGAAAATCAAGTGCAAAGTACTAGTGAAAAGTGCACTTTAGAAATTGCACTGCAAGTGCACTTGTTGGAAGTGCAGTCGCTGTAAACCTGAGGGGAAGAGCTGACATGAGGGGAAGCTCTGCTGATTTTATCATACAATCATGTGCAACAAAAAGGTTTTTTTTTTTTTTTTGGTTCCTTGCATGTGCCCCTCGGATCCACAGCGAATGCACTTCCAAATGCTCTTTATGTGCAATTCCAAGTACAATTTGCACTTGTAGTGAAACATGAATTTGCCTTTGGAAAATAAAACCCCCCTATGTCTAATTAACAAGGGACACCAACCTCATTAAGGTTCATTAAAACAACACAAAATATTAAGGTTACTGTGGTAACTTGAAACTACAAAAATAAAATAAAAACAAAAAAAACATTTTGTATAATTTAGCACACATTGGAAAATACATAGTGTTTAAATGAAAAAAAAAAGAAAAAAGATGAGTCCAAAATCTAATTTAATACTTTATTTATGGAGATCTGGCTTTTTAAAAATATCATATTAGTCATTGCATGAGGATAAATCATGAAGAAAGTAGTTTGTGAGAACTCTGTGTGAATATAAAGCACTAAAACAACTTCATTCCTCTCGCATTATCAAGAAAAAAAAAAAGCGCTGTATTAAAAGATCACAGAAGAGGAATGTGCTAGCTTCAATACGAAGGCTAGTTTTACCAGACCGAGTGCTTCCGTCTTGTAATTGCTTCAGAGCATGCGTCAGTTTGAGTCCGTCGGACTAGCACACACAAACGACCGGTTTGTCCGCTAGAAAGAAGAGTCCGTCGGATAGATTTAAAACATGTTTCAACATCCGTCCAACTTTTGACCAAACAAAGTCCGCTGGAGCCCACACACTTTCGAATTGTCTGACGAAATCCCGTCCGCCGGGCAAAGTCTGCCGTAAAGTCCACTCGTGTGTACGTGGCATTAGAAATAGTCCACTCATTTCAGTGTCAGTGTTACTTAAAACAAAAACTCCATCTGTGTCGATGGGCCTAGTGGTCCTATATTCAAACACATCCATAATTAAAGTGATACACCAGGGTAGCTGCAGCAGATAAGGGGTCAGAAATAATAAACAGGATGTAGGAAAATGCTGCGCTGAACCCAACAAAACAAATTAAAAAACAGCAAAAGCAGCTGGCACAAAAACAAACCAAGTCCCATAAAGATATAAATAAATAAAGTGCAGCGCTGAGAATATCTAACATAAGCTTGATATATGTATGAAAAATTATAACATTAAATACACCTGTGAAAATGTGAATGTAACAACAAACCAAATGTGAGAAACCAGCAGTGTAACCTGCCGGGTTTAATCAAAATGTCTATAGTGAAATATGGAATAGCAAGGGACGGAAGTCCATAAGGTGTAGGGTAAAAGGGAAGTCTTCTCCAATAAGGGGGTACCATAAACACCGGGAGGTAGGTTGACACTCAAATGGAAAGGTGACCACAAATACCAAGGCACATAAATCTTCAATGGAAAAAGTTGGATACCCTTACCAGATCCATAGGACGCACATGCCGTATAGCAGTGCGTCTAATAGGCATGAGGGGATGGTCTCCTGTGATATAGGCCACGGTCACCGGTGAGGAGTAGTTGTCATAGGCAGAAGTTGAACCACTGTCACACACGCTCTCCGGTTCCGGGAACAGAATGATCAGGAGGAAACAATTCAAAATGGAGCCATGGAAAAAGAAAAAAGGGAACTTCACATAGTGTAGGTCAAAAATTGGGGTTCAGTGGATAAAAACCATACAAGAAAAAAGTGATCACAAGCAGATAAAAATGGCAATGTGGGAAGCTGAAAATGTTAGCCCTACGCATTTCGACTACACAGTCTTCAACAGGGGCATAAAACAGCCTCCCCACATTGCACTTATTTATAGATTGTACAAAACTTTCAAATTGACCGGGTCCGCCCCCGTCATGGCGGAACCGGAAGTGAAAAATCAGTGAGGACATAAACACTTATATCCAATTCACGTTTAATATACAATGACACAGCATACAGACCAAAGATATAAGGGAAAGGTCACAAATCTAATCATACTGTAGAAGAAATTATGGCTATAAACCTCAGGGAACTAAAGACAGTGTATCCTCCGCACAGCTTGCGTTCCAAGCCTCATGAACTCCATCCCCAAGGTGGAGATGACAGCCAGTAACCAATCAGCTGCCGGTGTCTCGTCAGCACATCCACAGGGAGCTTGCGCTCCAAGCCTCATATGTGTCAGAGAGACCGACCAGCATGAAGGCTGACGTCATCTCAGCTACAAGGAGAGGAGGTGCGTCAGGATCAATCGACAGCTGGTGTTAGACCGACTCCCACACAGGAGACTTGCGCTCCACACCTCGTATGTGTGAAGGAGACGGTCCAGCTACCGCGCCCTCCTCGTCTCACCAAGCTTATAATAATTGGTCACACGCTCCAGGACAGCCGGACCACGCCCCCCTAAGCCCGGCACCAGTGTAAAACATAGCGCAGGACATCGTGGGCCGTAATCCATCCAGCTGCTACCCAAAATACCCTCCTGGCACATGAACTAACATACAGATAAAATAGCATAAATTGCCTAAGTTTCGTGGTCTGACGAACGGGGTATCTGTGTCAAGACCCCCGCAGGCACGGCAGAGTAATATGCGCTCAGGCCTCCCTGGTGAGTGCAGAGCAACGCCACAATGCCAACCTAAAAGGGAAAGAGACGCAGAAAAATAAAAAATTAAAAAATTGGTTAACGTGTTGTCACAGGCGCACTTACAAAGACACTGGATGGCCAATAGATATGGCCCCCATATACAGCTAACCACCCAAAAGGGAGGGTACCAGAGATCATGTCCCCCTCAGAACATATAATGAACAATACATTCAATATAATCAGAACCTCAAAAGGTTGAGGTGTCATCCCACTCATCAAAAATAAATGCAGTAATTCCTAAAACAAGAAAGATCAAAAAAGGGGGTATGTCGCGGCTCGAGAGCAGAGGTGCGCATCACGCACGGCTAATGAAACAATTAATATCCCATTCTACATTTATGCCTTACGGCGAGTAGCACCTCAACTCGTAGATCCAATAAGTTTCGAGCCGCGACACACCCCTTAGACGGGACTCGCCCCTCCAATGTGGGACGAACTTGTCAATGATCAAAAAAGAAGTACCCGTAGGGTCCCTATCATGACACTCCAGATAGTGGCGAGGAATGCTATGCTTAATACAGCCCTTTTTAATTTTCGCAATGTGTTCATTAACCCTGGTGGAGAAGACTCTAGTTGTGCGCCCGACATATTGCCTCTTGCAAGGGCAAGTAATGAGATAAACAATATGTCGGGTAGCGCACATGGTGAAGTGTGCACGTGCGCCTGTGACAACACGTTAACCAATTTTTAATTTTTCTTTTTGTGTCGGCTTTCTGCGTCTCTTTCCCTTTTTTAGGTTGGCATTGTAGCGTTGCTCTGCACTCACCAGGGAGGCCTGAGCGCATATTACTCTGCCGTGCCTGCGGGGGTCTTGACACAGATACCCCGTTCGTCAGACCACGAAACTTAGGCAATTTATGTTATTTTATCTGTATGTTGGTTCATGTGCCAGGAGGGTATTTTGGGTGGCAGCTGGATGGATTATGGCCCACGATGTCCTGCGCTATGTTTTACACTGGTGCCGGGCTTAGGGGGGCGTGGTCCGGCTGTCCTGGAGTGTGTGACCAATTATCATTAGTTTGGTGAGACGAGGAGGGCGCCGTAGCTGGACCGTCTCCTTCACACATACGAGGTGTGGAGCGCAAGCCTCCTTTGTGGGAGTCGGTCTAACACCAGCTGTCGATTGGTCCTGACGCATCTCCTCTCCTTGTAGCTGAGATGACGTCAGCCTTCATGCTGGCCGGTCTCTCTGACACATATGAGGCTTGGAGCGCAAGCTCCCTGTGGATGTGCCAACGAGACACCGGCAGCTGATTGGTTACTGGCTGTCATCTCCGCCTCGGGGATGGAGTTCATGAGGCTTGGAACGCAAGCTGTGCGGAGGATACACTGTCTTTAGTTCCCTGAGGTTTATAGCCATAATTTCTTCTACGGTATGATTTGTGACCTTTCCTTTATATCTTTTGTCTGTATGCTGTGTCATTGTATATTAAATGTGAATTGGATATAAGTGTTTATGTCCTCACTGATTTTTCACTTCCGGTTCCGCCATGATGGGGGCGGACCCGGTCAATTTGAAAGTTTTGTACAGTCTATAAATAAGTGCAAAGTGGGGAGGCTGTTTTATGCCCCTGTTGAAGACTGTGTAGTGGAAACGCTTAGGGCTAGCATTTTCAGCTTCCCACATTGCCATTTTTATCTGTTTGTGATCACTTTTATCTTGTATCGTTTTTACCCATTAAACCCCAATTTTTGACCTACACTATGTGGAGTTCCTTTTTTTCTTTTTCCATGGCTCCATTTTGAATTGTTTCCTCCTGATCATTCTGTTCCGGAACCGGAGAGTGTGTGTGACAGTGGATCAACTTCTGCCTATGACAACTACTCCTCACCAGTGACCGTGGCCAATAGGACACCATTCGGTTGGACATCACGGGAGACCATCCCCTCATGCCTATTAGACGCACTGCTATATGGCATGTGCGTCCTACGGATCTGGTAAGGGTATCCAACTTTTTCCATTGAAGATTTATGTGCCTTGGTATTTGTGGTCGCCTTTCCATTTGAGTGTCAACCTACCTCCCGGTGTTTATGGTACCCCCTTATTGGAGAAGACTTCCCTTTTACCCTACACCTTATGGACTTCCGTCCCTTGCTGTTCCATATTTCACTATAGAGATTTTGATTAAACCCGGCAGGTTACACTACTGGTTTCTCACATTTGGTTTGTTGTTACATTCACATTTTCACAGGTGTATTTAATGTTATAATTTTTCATACATATATCAAGCTTATGTTAGATATTCTCAGCGCTGCACTTTATTTATTTATATCTTTATGGGACTTGGTTTGTTTGTGTGCCAGCTGCTTTTGCTGTTTTTTAATTTGTTTTGTTGGGTTTAGTGCAGCATTTTCCTACATCCTGTTTATTATTTCTGACCCCTTATCTACTGCAGCTACCCTGGTGTATCACTTTAGTTATGGATTTGTTTGAATATAGGACCACTAGGTCCATCAACACAGATGGAGTTTTTGTTTTAAGTAACGCTGACACTGAAATGAGTGGACTTTTTCTTAGGCTTAAAAACCTAATGACCACTGAATTGCACTTACAGTGGGACATTGCTTTTTTGGAGCAGTATATCAAAGAGAAGATGGTTCCGAAAGGTTTACGGTGGGATGTTTTCCCCCAACAGGGAGACACTGACCTTGAGCCCTGGTTTCGCTATTTCAATGAAGCAGGCATTAAGCTGATTGGCTTTTTAGTTGAGAGAAAGCGGAGCAGACTTACTGCACTTAATTTGGAAATCAGGGATCTCAAGGACAAACTTCTATCATCCAATGGATTGCCCGAATACATTTCCCATTCCACTAACCTTAGGACCTTTTTGGAAAAGGAGGAGAGGGACCAACGGAATAAAAAACAAAAAGAATACAACCGTGATGTTACTGACTATAAAAACAGATTGGTGTTCGGTTGGCAGAAAAAGCCCAGGGAGCTGATCCAGGGCTCACTGGTCTACCTGTTGAGAATATAGGACAGGCTGTCCAGAATCCCGATAGGAGACTGACATATGATTCCCTCCCTGCCTCCTCCTAGAATAGGAAGACTGACCGAACATGGGACCAGTATTCCTGCCCCTAGGACCTTACCTCAGACCAACTATCCACCCAGAGAGCTGAGTCGAGGGAGATACGAGAGAGTTACCCTTCTGCTTCTAGGGGTCGTGCTGCTGATTTTCATTACGGGCGACATCCTTCGGGTCAGAGGGGCAGGCAACCTAATGGTAGGGGTAGAGGGAATGTGGGTGATAGATGTAGAGGGCCCTATCATGGGGCATATGGACCCAGATATGATGCTAGAATCGGTTATCAAAGTGAGGGTTATGGTTATGGTACCCCCACACATACCAATAATCGCTATGCTATGCTCCGTGATGAGGGTCCGCGCGAAACACAGTATGACCATTCCTATTATGGCGATGGTGGGAATGAGGAATACAACAGAACACCATACCATTACATGCATTCGGGCCCCCCCAATCTTCGGGTTTTCACAAACCTATTCACAACCCCCCCAGTCCAAAAACAAAAGAGGATGTAGAGGGGGTGGCGATTACAATGGAGGAAAAAGAAAAAGGTCACATTAGGTGCTGGCATTTTTAATTTAAGTAAAGTTAGTCTTACTGACCATGAGAAATATGTCATTGACAAAGGGCTCAAATTTGTCCCCCTAGGAGGTTAAATAAATTTTCCACTTTTGTGGATGTACATAAATATATCCGCAAGCTCAATATACAGAGGCATTTCTTATCTATGCCCGCATTGAACTCCAGAGATACCACACAGGGTGATATTATACACTCTGGCCTCTCAAATCCATCACTTTTCAATCCCCCAAACAATACATCCCATTCTATTAATGTTTTCAAAGATCTGGTTCTACACGATCTTGAGAATATTTCTGTCAAGAGAATGCATCAAGATCCATCCATTATGGCTGGTATTGACACTCTCTGTGACAGAAATAACCTTATCATCCATCCGGCCGATAAAGGCGGCGGGATAGTCATCCTGGATAAGGAAGACTATATTGCAGAAATGAATCGATTACTTGATGATCGAACCACATACAGTATTCTTCCTAATGACCCCACAAGAGAATACAAACGAGCCCTTTTGGCTCTTATTGATGAGGGTTTCTTTCTCAACATTCTTAACCAGAAGGAGAGAGAGTTCCTTGTACCTGCAGCCCCCCGAATACCTGTCATCTATTACCTTCCGAAAGTTCACAAAAATTCTACCAATCCCCCGGGTCCTCCGATCGTGAGTGGGATAGACTCCGTCACCTCGCGAATCAGAAGGTACATTGATTTCTATCTCCAGCCCCTGGTCAAGCAAATGCCTTCATACTTGAAGGATACAAGAGCTGCGATTAATCTTATAGAAAGGGTTGAGTATCAGGATGGCCTTCTCCTCGCAACTGCAGACGTATCTGCACTTTATACATCTATCCCACTGGATCAGGGTTTGGCGGCAGTTGATTTGTTCCTCTCCAGGGATTCAAGTCTACCCCTCATCCATCGTAATTATGTTATGGAACTACTCAGGTTCGCCACAGAACATAATTACTTCTGGTTCCATGGAACATACTACTCCCAGATTAAGGGCGTTGCCATGGTGATCAATTATGCTCCCAGTTTGGCCAACCTTTTCATGGCCCTATGGGAGGAGGATGTCGTCTATACCCACAGACCACCTCAGTTGGTCCTGTGGGCTAGATACATAGACGACATCCTCCTCCTCTGGAAAGGTGACCTTAGATCTTTGGAGGAGTATATGGGGTACTTGAATACTAATGATAGAAACATCTCTCTGAGTTTTGAGGCCAGTTCTGAAACTATCCACTTCTTGGATTTAGAGATTTCTGTAGTCAATCAGCAGCTGGTCCTCAAAACGTTTTTCAAACCTACGGACCGTAACGGGTATATCCCGGTAGACAGCTGCCACCACCATCAGTGGCTCAGATCTGTCCCTAAGGGACAGTTTCTCCATATGCGACGAAACTTTAGCAACATTGAAGACTTCCAGTCCCAATCTCAGACCTTAGGGAAAGATTTGTTGAGAAAGGGTACAGACCCTCTGACCTTGATGCCACCATTAGTGAGGTTAGAATGGTGGAGAGGAATTCGCTCTTGGTGGCTTGCCCTAGAGTACAGGAAGAAAACCAATTTAAATGGTCTTTCTTCACCACATTTTCTGTACAGCACAAGGAAATTAAGAGAATTATAGACAGGCATTGGAGGGTTTTGAAAAATGATTGTGTGCTGGGTCCCGTTTTGCCGGACCGGGCTGGTGTCATTTTTGTGGCGCACGCTCTGTCTGCGGCGAAGTCGCTCCCAACACTATCGATCCCCCCCGTCCAGTCTCCATTTTTCAGGACTGCAAGGGATATTTCCCTTGCAGAAAGTGTAATGTGTGCTTGCACAACACGTGTGGGAGACGCAAAACTGTGACTTTCCATTCTACAGTCACTTCAGGGATTACAATATGAAACACTTCACCACGTGCGCTACCCGACATATTGTTTATCTCATTAATTGCCCTTGCAAGAGGCAATATGTTGGGCGCACTAGAGCCTTCTCCACCAGGGTTAACAACAGGGCCGATCCTAGGGTCACAGGTGCCTGGGTGCAGAAATATTTCTAGTGCCCCCACATGGGCGTGGTCATCTTACTAACTCCTTCCCTTTACTAATGTTTCTATGGCAACAACTCCACCTCTCCATCTGTAAGCCCCACCACTTTGCTTTGACAATAACTTGGTTAACGGCTTTGACAAGTCAAAATAAATGTTTTATTTATTGACAATTCCGTGTCAAGTGCATGTAAATCAAAAAGTGTATCAGGAAAAAAAACTTGGAATATAAATATTAACTGAACAATATTAAACTTTTGAACAGAAAATGAGGTAGCAGAAAATATATAACTACAGATGTAAAATATGCAAGATAGATTGATTCTGTACTTTTTATATTTTCAATAAATACAATCACTAAAGTGCAAATAACAGATTTGCATAATGCATACAATCACAAAACAGTGCAAATATCAATTAAATAAAGTTAAAGCGGCTGGCTTCCCATCCTCCTTAGCAACCAGCCATATACAGTGTGTTTAAAGAGAAAAAAACCCGCAAAATGCATGAAAACTGCATGCAAAAACAAGGGTTTAAAAGTGCAAAATGTGCCTGAAAAATGCATCAGCAGCATAGATGTGAACCTAGCCTCGGAGTGCTCTGATTAACCCCAAATAAAGTTCAGCTGTTCTTTCCTGACATTTTCTTAGTCGCATCCTACAGCAAAAGCCATGGTCCACAGAGGGCTTCCAAAGCATCAGAGGGATCCCGTTGTTAAAAGGTATCAGTCAGGAGAAGGGTACAAAAGAATTTCCAAGGCATTAGATATACCATGGAACACAGTGAACACAGTCATCATCAAGTGTAGAAAATACGGCACAACAGTGACATTACCAAGAACTGGACGTCACTCTAAAATTGATGAAAAGACAAGAAGAAAACTGGTCAGGGAGGCTGCCAAGAGGCCTACAGCAACATTAAAGGAGCTGCAGGAATATCTGGCTGTGTGCTACATGTGACAATAATCTCCCGTATTATTCATATGTCTGGGTTATGGGGTAGAGTGGAAAGCTTTTTCTTAATAAAAACATCCAAACCCAGCAAAATATTGCAAAAACACATCTGCAGTCTCCCAATTTTTGGTACATTACCTTCCAGTTGTGAGACACTAGGGAAGGATGCAGTGTGTATACATTGTTTGATTATTTAATCAAACAAAACTAACTCTTCGAGCCTTGGCAACAGCAAAATTTCTAATCACATCATGTATATCCAAGTCTTCACAGAAGGATTTTTCAATGGATATTATGGATAAGTTGGAAAGTCTTGCCTGGGACATTGTGGAACGGAGATAATTTTTTATCAGCTTTAGTTTTGAAAATGAACGTTCCCCAGCAGCTACACTTACAGGAAGTGTCATCAATATTCTCAGTGAAATAGAAAGGTTAGGGAATGTGTTGGTCAAGTTATTCTCCACTAGATACTGCAAGATGTTGGTGACTGTCATCTCCTGAGTTAGAAAAGGTCTAATGGTGTCCAGTTCATCACAAAGATCTATTCCACTAATGTCAGAGTGGGA
Source organism: Aquarana catesbeiana (assembly GCF_042186555.1). NCBI lineage: Eukaryota > Metazoa > Chordata > Amphibia > Anura > Ranidae > Aquarana > Aquarana catesbeiana. The sequence continues at coordinate 571,858,845 of NC_133327.1, forward strand.
TAACTGGCTGTCAGTTAACTTGTTTTGCAGATCCATGCAACACTTCAATATATACAGTACCTGACCGCGAGATTGTGTTTCCAGCGCGATACCATCGCGCTGGTTCTCGGCGACAGGGTACTGTGAATGTCGCGCTGGCTCGCTCATCGGAAAAGGAAAACGTTGTTTTCCTCCCGCGATGAGTGACAGGCAGCGCTGACAGCTGTCTAGTATGAATCCTGAGGCGGGAACACCGCGCCAAATTTTAAATGAAAAAACCGGCGTGGGTTCCCCCCTCGGGGGCATACCAGGCCCTTAGGTCTGGCATGGATTGTAAGGGGAACCCTCTATGCCGAAAAATCGGCGTGGGGGTCCCCCCCAAATCCATACCAGACCCTTATCCGAGCACGCAGCCCGGCCGGCCAGGAAGGGGGGTGGGGACGAGCGAGCGCCCCCCCCCCTCCTGAGCCGTACCAGGCCGCATGCCCTCAACATGGGGGGGTGGGTGCCTTGGGGGAGGGGGGCGTCCTGCGGCCCCCCCACCCCAAAGCACCTTGTCCCCATGTTGATGAGGACAAGGGCCTCTTCCCGACAACCCTGGCCGTTGGTTGTCGGGGTCTGCGGGCGGGGGGCTTATCGGAATCCGGGAGCCCCCCTTAATAAGGGGGCCCCCAGATCCCGGCCCCCCACCCTGTGTGAATGAGTTTGGGGTACATGGTACCCCTACCCATTCACCTAGGCAAAAGTGTCAATATAAAAAAAACACACTACACAGGTTTTAAGAATAATTTATTAGTCAGCTCCGGGGTCTTCTTCCGACTTCGGGGGGTCTTCTTCCGACTTCTCCCGGTGTTCGGCCTCTTCTCCCGGGCCCCGCCGCTATCTTCTTCCAGCTCTATTGCCAGCGAGGGGCCCGGTCTGCTGCCGCTGTCTCGCCGCCGCTGTCTCGCCACCGCTGTCTCGCCGCTTCTTCTCTTCTTTGCTTCTTCCCCGATGTTGACACGACGCTCTCTCCGGCTCGAATGCTGTGTGCGAGCTGCGGAGCCATTTATATAGGCGGTAACCCCGCCCCCTTACGACGTCATGGTCCCAGCATGCGCAGGGACTCTGGCGTCATAAGGGGGCGTGGCCCCAGAGTCCCTGCGCATGCTGGGACCATGACGTCGTAAGGGGGCGGGGTTACCGCCTATATAAATGGCTCCGCAGCTCGCACACAGCATTCGAGCCGGAGAGAGCGTCGTGTCAACATCGGGGAAGAAGAAAAGAAGAGAAGAAGCGGCGAGACAGCGGCGGCGAGACAGCGGCAGCAGACCGGGCCCCTCGCTGGCAATAGAGCTGGAAGAAGATAGCGGCGGGGCCCGGGAGAAGAGGCCGAACACCGGGAGAAGTCGGAAGGAGACCCCCCGAAGTCGGAAGAAGACCCCGGAGCTGACTAATAAATTATTCTTAAAACCTGTGTAGTGTGTTTTTTTTATATTGACACTTTTGCCTAGGTGAATGGGTAGGGGTACCATGTACCCCAAACTCATTCACACAGGGTGGGGGGCCGGGATCTGGGGGCCCCCTTATTAAGGGGGGCTCCCGGATTCCGATAAGCCCCCCGCCCGCAGACCCCGACAACCAACGGCCAGGGTTGTCGGGAAGAGGCCCTTGTCCTCATCAACATGGGGACAAGGTGCTTTGGGGTGGGGGGGCCGCAGGGCGCCCCCCTCCCCCAAGGCACCCACCCCCCCATGTTGAGGGCGTGCTGCCTGGTACGGCTCAGGAGGGGGGGGGGGGCGCTCGCTCGTCCCCACCCCCCTTCCTGGCCGGCCGGGCTGCGTGCTCGGATAAGGGTCTGGTATGGATTTGGGGGGCACCCCCGCGCCGATTTTTCGGCATAGGGGGTTCCCCTTACAATCCATGCCAGACCTAAGGGCCTGGTATGCCCCCGAGGGGGGAACCCACGCCGGTTTTTTCATTTAAAATTTGGCGCGGTGTTCCCGCCTCAGGATTCATACTAGACAGCTGTCAGCGCTGCCTGTCACTCATCGCGGGAGGAAAACAACGTTTTCCTTTCCCGATGAGTGAGCCATCTCGGCGCTGGCTCCTGCGACGGGGCTCGTAGGTGTCAAATCTCGCCGAGAAGTGCGGCGAGATTGACACAATATCGCGGTCACCTACTGTAATTGCTGTCCATTACAAGTTTTGGGATTTCATATAAAAACGCAAATGTGTCACAGTTGCTCTGAAGTAGCGTAAATCTCTCATTTATGGACTGGATGGATGTGTCCAAAACGGCAAAGAAAAATTCACTTTAAAATATTGTGCTGGGTCTGAAAGAGACTCATCTTCATGTTCATAGTCAAACATCTTCTTTCTCCATCGAGATCTAATTGTAACGGCATCAGGAAATCGCGCTTCACAATCAAGCTTTTCAGCTATTTCTTTGGCATCAGATAGCACATTCTCAAAGCCTTCATCAGATCTATATTCCACCAAGTGCTTGATCAACTTTTCCAGTTCCTGTACACAGCCTGATAGGTTTAATGTTGTTTGCTGCAGTATTTTGCTGATTACGTTCACCTTTGATAATAATTCATACCAAATGACAATGGAACAAATGAATTTGAATTATTTAATTTTCGTTGCCAAGGATTGAGCCTGATGTTTGGTGTTAATATCCCTGTTGTCATCATCTGAGATGTCATACAGTGCATCAAATACCTCAGGTAGGAAATAACGCAAGGGTTTAATTGCTGCAACTCTGCTTTCCCATCTGGTATTGGAGAGTGGTTTTAAAGTTAGATTTGTAACATGCTCCTTGAGTACTTGCCATCGTTGGGTGGATGAGACAAAGAACACATAAAGTTCTTGAATGACGCCAAAAAAATCTATTGTCAGGTATGAAATCTTTGCAGCGTCATTCACAACCAAGTTGAGAGTATGTGCACTGCATGGAACAAAAAAGGCTCTTGGGTTGATATTGAGTATTTTTTGCTGCAAACCATTATGTTTTCCTTTCATATTTGCACCATTGTCATAGCCTTGGCCACGCATATTCTCAATTGCAATCTGATTGTTGTTTAAGTAGGCCAGTAAAAAGGATGTCAGTCCTTCAGATGTTGTATTGTATATTGGGCAAAAATCCAGGAAGTGTTCTCGGATTTCAATTTTTTTTTCACAATGATCTAGAACAACAAATCGGACAACAATGCTAATCTGCTCTATGTGGCTCACATCAGGAGTACAATCCAGGATAATGGAGAAATATTTGGACTCATTCAAGCTTCGTATAATTTTTACTTGTATTTTGGTTCCAACTATGGCAATTATCTCATTCTGAATCTTGTAAAAAAGATAATGTGGCATTTGTGAATGCTGTGAAATGGAGCACTGAATTCTCTGAATGTGTTCAGATATGATGGGATCAAATTTCCCTATCATTTCAACCAATTTCAGGAAGTTACCATTATTGTTTTGAAACAAACGGGCATCACAGCCACGAAGCGCCAGATTTTGTCCTGCTAACTATTGGATAATGTAGATTATTCGCCGTATGACAGAATACCAGCGTTTCTCTTCTTGTTTAATGATCTTTTGATTGACATGATCAATGGTTGTTCCCTTTTCCAGAGCTCTTGAAAGATCCATCCATTTCTTATAATTTGTGATATGGATTGTGTTTTTTTCATGTCGGCTTAAATGTCTTGACAGATGCTGCCAATCATTAAAGCCTTGTTTTGAGGCCAAAGCCATATTGTCACCGTTGAATAGCCGGCAAGCAAAGCACTGGACTGAATTAGTAGATATGGAATAAATCAACCAATTTCTTTGTATCTTCTCTCCATTATCCAGTACTCTTTGGTAGTAAGAGACAGAAAAGCTCCTGCTGGTATCATCTTTTGGGAACGTAGATAACTTTTCTTGAACAGGACCAATTTTTATCAAAGTTAGTCTGTGTTGGTCATCTATATTTTCAGGCCAGAAAGCAGGATCACTTGAGATTCCACTTGATGTTGATGGCTGTTCAAGTTCCATTTCCGTTTCCTCATCCATAAGTACAATAGACTCAGTGTCTGAGTTAGAGGAAACCTCAGATAAATCTTCCTCTTCAATGTCAAAATGCTCTGCTGCTGAAACAATGTAACCTGAAGTTACATCTCCAGTTGTTATTGGCTCAGTGACACACTCCACAGGGACCAGATCATCATCACATTCTGATGACTCTTCTAAATCTGTATTTTTTTCACCTTCTCCACCATGTGAAATGTCTGTGACACTGGACCTTAACTCTTTGCTTGATGTGGATGCATCTGTGCAAAGGGAATCTTGACCACTGCTTAATAAAGACTGTGGCTGTAAGAAGCTTGTGATGGAAGAAATAATTTTTTTCAAAGCTTCTTCCTTTCTTATCCGCTGTAGCTTGTTTTGATGTCCTGACAACTTTGTTTTTTTGCTAGCCATCTAAGGGGAAAAGCAAATGTACACTACACTGATCAGCCACAACATTAAAACCACTGACAGCTGAAGTGAATAGCATTGATTATATCATTACAATGGCACCTGTCAAGGGGTCGAATATATTAGGCAACTACAATGGGGTCTAATTGGATCTGGAGTGGGGGGGTCTCTCTACCAGAGGCCCTCTTGGTGTCCATTAGGCCCCTTTCTCATGATCGGACCGTTCAGGTCCGACTGTCAGTTTTGTCGCCTATGGAGCCTATGGAGCGACGGATGTCAGCGGAGAAATGTCCGCTGACATCCGACCCGGTCCGATCCGCTAAAAGCAGATGGATGGCCCTACGTCCAAGTCCATCGCTGGCGAATCGGATTGGGTGAGATCTGACGAAAACGGACATGCTGTACGTTTTCATCCGATCCCTCCATAGGCGGCAGCGGCGCCTGACAAGCCCCTCCCCACTCAGTGAGCAGAGAGGGACCTGTCATCCGCCGGCTCAGTGGAGATCAACGGACAGAAGCGGGGTCCGCCTCGTGTCAAAGGGGCCTTAGAGAGTCCTTTAGAGCCCCCACCAGGCCCCATTACAAACTACAATGGGGTCCAATGGATCCTGGAGGAGGCTCTCTAACATAGGCCCTCTCTGTGACCATTGGAGAGACTCTGATAGGAAAAGTCCCCTCCAGGCCCCATGAAAGACTACATGTAAAACAGGGATATGCAATTAGCGGACCTCCAGCTGTTGCAAAACTACAAGTCCCATCATGCCTCTGCCTCTGGGTGTCATGCTTGTGGCTGTCAAAGTCTTGTTATGCCTCATGGGACTTGTAGTTCTGCAACAGCTGGAGGTCCGCTAATTACATATCCCTGATTTAAAAGAACAAAGCGTGGTCATTGTGTGCATGTGACAACAATATCACACATTCTACACAAATGTGGCTTGTATGGGAGGGTTGCAATAAAAATAACACTCCTCAAGAAAAACCACCTGCATTTACTTGAGCTTTGTCAAAACACACCTTGAAGATTCTGAGGCCACATGGAAAAAGGTGTTATGGTCCAATGAGACTAAAATTGAATTATTTGGCCTCAATACCAAACAATATGTCTGGCAGAAATCCAAATACAGTTCACCATCCAAATAACACCATTCCTATAGTAAACCACTGAGGTGATAATATCCTGGTATGGGAGTGGTATTATCCTGGTATGGGGGTATTTCTCTGCAGTGGAAAATCTGCTGCCCACTGCCAGAAGGTTGTTAATGGGAAGAAGGTTTACCTTCCAACATGACAATGACCCAAAGCACACAGAACAATGAGCACATAGTGATTGAAGGAGAAAAAGGTGAGTGCCCTTGCATGGCCCAGTCAGAGCTCAGACTTAAACGCCATTGAAAATCGGTGGAATGACATGAAGACTGCAGTCCACAAATGCTCAGCATCAAATGTAACTGAACTTGAGCAGTTCTTGCAGTGGAATAACGTCCTTACAGGACGTCTCCAACTTACAACCCGACCTCAATGCACTGTTTTATTGGGCAACTATGTGGTAAAATGAGGTTTCATGTTGATAAATGTACAGTTATGCACTTGGGTCTAAGAATATGCATGTATCATAAATACTAGGAGATCAGCTGGGGGATCAATGGTGGTAAAGGATCTGGTATATCATAAGCTTAATAATAGCATACAATGCAGGGTGGATTGGATTTAAATCACTAGTAAAAAGGCTTGATTTAAATCCACTCGATAGAAATCATAATTTTTAAAGAGCAGCTGTCATCTCTGTCCCCCACCAGCTTCTCCTCTGACTCGCTGTTGACTCACCGACAGTCCCATTCACTTAAATGGGACGGCTGGTGATGCAACGGTGACACAACAAGGTGAGGGACGTGGCGGCAGCAGGTGAGTGGACGCCCGCTAACAGGTGCTGCCATGATGGATCTGAAATGACAGGTGCTCTTTTAATGTAAGGACTCATTCTTCCTGGTAGTAAATCTTTAATATTTGCAAACAAAATGAAGGTTTCCTCTTTAGAATAATAATCTGTTAGGTTAGTAAAACATTGATATCAGAACCGATTCAATCATACAGTTTGTAGTGTACTTAGATTTGCAAAACAATGGGATAAAGGAATATTCCTGAACTTGATGGTGCGGATCACATGTGATTTCTGTGCAATGCGAATTCAGCCATACAGTTGTATGGCTGAACTCGCATTGGATTTGCACTAAAAGGTGCAGGGACTTTGTTTTTCCCACACTGAAATTGGATCACATGGATCAAATTAAAAGTTCGCAGTGCGATCTGTGAACTGATCTGGGGGTGTCATTAACATTGTATTGACACCCCCAGCAGTTTGCAGAGGGCAGTGTGAACTGCCCTCTGGGGGAGAGATGCGATGAGGAAACTGGCACTGCAATTGCGCTGGTTCCTGCATTGCTTTAGTGTAAACCCGGGCTAAATGAGTTTACCAAAAATGCAAATATTGCAGAATATACAGCCTCATCATGCTACATAACTAAACTCCATTTCATGCTGAATAAACTAAATTATTAATGTATATTAAATAGAAAACTATCTTTAGATCAGTTTTTACTCCAATAACATTTTATTAAAATAAACGTGATAAAAATCAAAAAAAAAAAAATTGATTTAAATTAAAAAAAAAAACTTCTTATTTTTTTAATAATTGATTTATATCCACCCTGATGCAATGCCAAGCAGCGGTTTGGGCACAGTGGAAGCTTTTGATGGGCAGAGTGGCAGCTTTTGATGGGCACAACAGTGGCTGTGTCTGATGGGCACAGTGGCTGTGTTTGATGGGCACAGTGGCAGCTTTTGATGGACACAGTGGCAGCTTTTGATGGGCACAGTGGCAGCTTTTGATGGGCACAGTGGCAGTTTTTGATGGGCACAGTGGCAGCTTTTGATGGGCACAGTGGCAGCTTTTGATGGGCAGAGTGGCAGCTTTTGATGGGAAGAGTGGCAGTTTTTGATGGGCACAGTGGCAGCTTTTGATGGGCAGAGTGGCAGTTTTTGATGGGCACAGTGGCAGTTTTTGATGGGCACAATGGCAGCTTTTGATGGGCAGGGTGGCAGCTTTTGATGGGCAGAGTGGCAGCTTTAATGGGCAGAGTGGCAGCTTTTTATGGGCAGAGTGGCAGCTTTTGATGGGCAGAGTGGCAGCTTTAATGGGCAGAGTGACAGCTTTTGATGGGCAGAGTGGCAGTTTTTGATGGGCAGAGTGGCAGTTTTTGATGGGCACAGTGGCAGCTTTTGATGGGCAGAGTGGCAGCTTTTGATGGGCAGAGTGGCAGTTTTTGATGGGCAGAGTGGCAGTTTTTGATGGGCACAGTGGCAGCTTTTGATGGGCAGAGTGGCAGCTTTTGATGGGCAGAGTGGCAGTTTTTGATGGGCACAGTGGCAGCTTTTGATGGGCAGAGTGGCAGTTTTTGATGGGCACAGTGGCAGCTTTTGATGGGCAGAGTGGCAGTTTTTGATGGGCACAGTGGCAGTTTTTGATGGGCAGAGTGGCAGCTTTTGATGGGCAGAGTGGCAGCTTTAATGGGCACACTGGCAGCTTTTGATGGGCAGAGTGGCAGCTTTTGATGGGCAGAGTGGCAGTTTTTGATGGGCACAGTGGCTGTGTTTGGGCAGAGTGGCAGCTTTTGATGGGCAGAGTGGCAGTTTTTGATGGGCAGAGTGGCAGTTTTTGATGGGCACAGTGGCAGCTTTTGATGGGCAGAGTGGCAGCTTTTGATGGGCAGAGTGGCAGTTTTTAATGGGCACAGTGGCAGCTTTTGATGGGCAGAGTGGCAGTTTTTGATGGGCACAGTGGCAGTTTTTGATGGGCACAGTGGCAGCTTTTGATGGGCACAGTGGCAGTTTTTGATGGGCACAGTGGCAGTTTTTGATGGGCACAGTGGCAGCTTTTGATGGGCACAGTGGCAGCTTTTGATGGGCAGAGTGGCAGCTTTTGATGGGCAGAGTGGTAGTTTTTGATGGGCACAGTGGCAGCTTTTGATGGGCAGAGTGGCAGCTTTTGATGGACAGAGTGGCAGCTTTAATGGGCAGAGTGGCAGCTTTTGATGGGCAGAGTGGCAGCTTTTGATGGGCAGAGTGGCAGCTTTTGATGGGCTGTGGGGACAACAGTAGCTGTGTTTGATGGGCAGCACAGACTACTTACTTCCAACTTCCTTGACCGGCCTGGATGCCTGGTGCAGACAGTGCAGGGACAGGGAGGCAGGCAGCCGCAGATCTGCTCTCTCTGGGAGGATTTCTTCCTGTTCCTCTTCTCTCTTCTTCAGACCAGCCAGCACAAGTCCGCTGCAGCCGCTCCGGCTCCGCTCCCTCTTCTTAGCCACGCTCATGCTGTCTGAAGATGGCTGAGGTGGGCGGACCTCCGAGCTGCTTTACTAGCCGCGGAGGCGGCGTGCAAGGAATGCTGGGGCGGCCGCGGTGCGCTCTGAATGCTGGGGTGGCTGCGGCGTCCCTGAGTGACGTCACTCTGCTCCACAGCTAGACGCCGGCCAAGCGCCCGGCGATTCTAGCTCGGCGCCCCTCTTCTGAAGAGAAATGACAGCGCTGGGGTGCGGTGCACCCCGTGCACCCCGGCCAGGATCGTCCCTGTCCAGGTGTCTTTTATACAGGTAAGGAGCTGAGATTAGGAGCACTCTCTTAAGGCTCGGTTCACACCTATGCGAATTGGATGCGGCTTACACTGCATCCAATTCACAGAACATTTTAAAATCTATTAGTTTGAATGAATCTGGTCCACATATGTGCGTTGCATTCGCACTCCGCATTGTCCAAAAAAAGTGTGCATTTTCTAGGTATTGCGGTGCTAATTGCAAGCAAATTATTATTATTATTATTAAACAGGTTTTATATAGCGCCAACAGTTTGTGCAGTGCTTAACAAAATAAAGGCAGACATTACAGTTATATTACAATTTGGTACAAGAGGAATCAGAGGGCCTTGCTCATTATAATCGTCTATGGGAACGCATCAGATTTGCAGATGTGTTCCGTCCTGAACACAAATTCTCTCCCCCTCCTCACTACATCTCCCCCCTCTCCCAGGTCAGCTGATTTGCAGCTGCAATGGAGAGGAACCTGCTGAACAGCTGCTTTTTTTCTTCACAGAGAAACCCGGAGCTGGAATTCGCACCGCACATGTTTGAACCCAGCCTGAAGGAAGTGCTCCTAATCTCAGCTTGTTACCTGTATAAAAGTCACCTGTCCACAGAAGCAATCAATCAGATTCCAATCTCTCCAATAAGGATGGGCTCGGGCGTGTTCGCACACTCCACGTGCAGAGCCTGCCAGGGAGTCGGCACTGCGTTACGCTAATCACAGGCAGTGAGACATTTCCCGATCTCTGCAGCCGCACATCGGGAAAATGTCTCACTGCATAAGATTAGAGCTGTGTAGTGTCGACTTCCTGACAGGCTCTGCACGTGGAGTGTGGGAACACACCTGAGCCCATCCTTACTCTCCACCATGGCCAAGACCGAAGATCTGTCCAAGGATGTCAGGGACAAGATTATAGACCTACACAAGGCTGGAATGGGCTACAAGACCATCGCCAAGCAGTTTGGCAAGAGGGTGACAACAGTCGGTGCAATTATTCTTATGGACTATTATTATTAATGGAAGAAACGCAAAATAACTGTCCACATCTCCTGTCACCAGATGCAGCGTGTCACTTGCCACTGTCGCCTGTCACCAGATGCAGCATGTCACTTGCCATTGTTGCCTGGCACCAGATGCAGCTT